>NC_139344.1:385938374-386228975 GCF_055883805.1 Amblyomma maculatum
TGAGGTCTCCGTATCAAACTGCGACAATTATGCCCAACTGTGTGATCGCAAGCTGGGGGCTGAAGGCCCTGATAGCAACTCGCAACTTCAGTCGGATCTTCGGCGATGACTCGAGTCCATACAAACACTCAGAACTATGCTGTAGAGCTGACACGCCAGAACTTGCAAAATATATGTGACAAGTTGGATACGGCGTTCAACACCAGAAACACATGACGACTACTTTGTTCCCTCTCCGACAAAAAAAATGGAGCAAGTACTAACCGCATCAGCAGCTCACGTGTATCTTCAATCAATTTCCCGGCATCTGAAACAGTCTCAAACGAAACGTAGTAGACATCCGCACGGGACAAACGGTATCTATCCTCCTCGTCAGGAGTAATAAAACATCAATTTAGATGTTCCCATCACATTAACAGAGGCATGAACCGAACTCAATTGCCTCGAGACAAACTCAGCTGCAGGGCCCGACTGGCTATCCAACCCTATGCTTCTGAACCTCGAAGGTGCATCTGTTCGCGCGCTCACTGACTTTCTGCAAGAACGCTGGCAACGGTGAGCCATCTAGCAAGAATAGAAATGCATTAACCTCGGTTTCATTCACAAACCAGGAACACCACCCACTCTGGCCAACCTCCGCCCCATTTCTCTCATGTTTTGCGTTGCAAAACTACCTGAGCATGTAAATGAGACCCGTCTTCTCTGTTACCAAGAACATCACCTACTCCCAGACACGATGTCTGGTTTTCAACTACAACGTGTGGCCCCACACATTTTGCTCCTAATCAAGCATCAGGTGCTGACACAAGACTCGACTCCAGTAGTTGTTTGTCTAGATGTCGCCAAGAGAATTACCAAAGTGCAGCTAGAAGCCATTATAGAAAACTCTACACCTTAGAGGTGGTACGAGCCTATGCATCCAAACGCGACTTTCTTACAAACCGCATAGTGCAACTTCACACCAGCTCAAAATATCCTTCAATCATCTCTCCTGAAAGAGCGGGTACACCACAAGGGTCAACGCTTTCACCACTCCTGTTCAGTATTGCGGTACTGGAATGACACAAGATCCTGGCAAACATCCGTTTCCTTGCACCACAGTCTACGATGACACCCTTAGTGGATTACACGAGTGATGGGCAGATCGAGAAAACTCTGCAGACAACCATCGATCAGGTTTATGCCTACATGGCCACGGTCGGCCTATCCTGTTCGGAAACCAAGTAAGAATACATAATGTCCCAACCCCAGGTATGCGCCCACTATCACCTCTGGCACCATTCAATCTGCAAGTACAAGTATACCTAGCTTCATGAAGACATATCGTGAGGGACTAAATGATTCACTATGCAATGCCTAGAGGACGGTATTGGATTTACTCATGCCCACTTTCATCCCCAAGCTGATGGCCTTCGAGATCTCCAACACAGTCGACGAGCTGGTAGAAGTGGCGCTAACTTCCCAATATAAGCGTCTCTCGCTAGCACCTGAGTCCCTCGATAATTTTCAGTGTACCGAGAAGGTCCCATCGCGTGCTGGCAACCATGACCGGTGCAGCCATGAAGCTGCCAAATGCTCGAGGTGCGCCTCTGGCGCGATTATGTTCAAGTCAAACGCAGAAGACATTTTGAAAGCAGCATGGGCATTTGCCTATGCATTGTCTTGAAGAGCACTGCGGCTACTTCAGAAACAACAGAACTTGATTTGCGAGCTGTGAGCGGCGGTCTGCATGAGGATCGTTCCAGTCCTGCCAGAGAGCTTTCTCCAATAATCCGACACATAGCTATTCCGTTGTGATTTTCGCAGTATTGCAATCACACGCACTTTATTCCTCGATTACCACATAAATGATCACATTGAATAATTTTCTATGCCGATGCAGATGCCAACTAACTGCACGTCGTCGCACGTGTGCGCGCACACTTTGACGCAAGGTCACTCGTGCTCGCTTGTTAAATATCTTTATTGATACAATCAAAATTATTATCCTTAATCATTATCCCTCATCGCTAAGCACTGTTACTCGCTTCCAGTCAGTTGCGGTCATTCGTGTCGTCGTTTGACGTATTGGTCGTTTCGAAGTCATAATCAGCCATGCCCAGGCATTGTACTCATTACTCATCGATGTTTTACTTGTTTCCAGTCAGTTTTGAGCAATCAAGTCGTCGTAACATATTGGTTCTTTCGTAGTCATGATGAGTCATGCCTAGTCATTGTAGTCATTCCCACTCACAGCCAACGTTTAAGGATCCATAAACGATGCTCACAGCTAAGCATTTTTACTCATTCCATATCCGTTGCGGTTATTTCAATGGCGTCTCTCACAGCACGAGTCGATGTAGGACGGTAAATATCATGAACCTAACGTAACCTCATTTCAAATAGTCATTCTACATACTAGTCGTTTCGTAGTCAGGATGAGTAATTACCATTAACAGTAAAGCATTTTTACTCATCTTCAATAAGTTGCGATCGTTACAAGTCATCGTTTCTCATATTGATCGTTTCGTACACATTAGTTATGATTAGTCACGGCTACTCATCTTATTCGTTTAAAGTCAGTTCCTATCATTTAAAGTCGTCGTTTGACATATTTGTTGTTTCGTAGTCATGATGAGTGATACCTAGTCATTGTAGTCATTACCACTACTAGTTAAGCATTGTTACTTGTTTTCTATCAGCTGTGGTCATTCCAAGACATCATTTTACATATTGGTCGTTTTGTAGTCATTAGCAATCGTGATGAGTCATCCCTAGTCATTGTAATCATTACCACTCATTGCTAAGCATTTTACTAATTTTCAATATCAGTTGCAGTCATTACAAGTTGTAGTTTGACATACTGGTAATCGGAAGTCAGTATTGAAAATGATTATTAGTCATCATATATACTGATGTCTATTTGTCTTTTGTTCATACTTATCGCCTTCAATCTTTCTCATCCTTAATATCCATCCTAACACGTCCGCTATTTGCGAGCGGCACATTAGCGCACAGATCACGCGCACACATTTTCGCTAAGCAAGCTAGCCTAAAAGCTTTCCGGGCTCATGCAGGTTGCTGCAGACGAAGGCGCTGTAGCCTGGCATTCTGCCGCTATGCACTTCTTACAAGAAAAAAAATCCCGAACAACAAAACCCAGACGCGCAATACAGCAATCTCCACACATGGACTGCGGTGAAAGGCGTCCACGCTTGACTGGAAGCTCGATGGTGAAAGTGAGCAAAAGCACATCACGTGACCCATGCTTACGACTCGGTGGCGGAGTCGATCGCGTAGGGAAAAGAATCACGGTAGTCTGAAAATTATCGAGTGATTTTAGTTAACACATGCAGGCCGCGCAGTGTTGCGACAAGTAGGAATCACTCCCCGTGGGCGGCTCCACATACATGCGGGCCGCGTAGTGCTGCGACAAGTAGGACTCACTCCCCGCGGGCGGCTTCAAATATATCGGCCTTAGCCCTGAACACTCAGTCTTCCATGCCTCCACTTCTGAAGCGTATGTATCCAGAGCCTCATGCAGAGCGCTGAGCCGAGCTACACAACCCCACAAACGTTTCGCCTTATCAGCCCTATGGTACCGCAACAAGCAAAATGCTTTCACAATTCCCAGCGCCAAAACTGTTACCCCCGCAGATAGGTTGCCATCGCGCTAGCCTGACCGATTCCTCTACCAAAGTAGTCGTTAGCAATTCTCAACAATCTATTCATAATTTCGATGCAGGTTGTACCTGCTGACAGCCAAAATCTTTCTCCCATCTCTCCCCTTACATTCTATATATGCCTCGTCTTCTCATATAATCCCCAGCAGATGAGACGCTAAGCGAGAACGCACAGGTGCGTGCTCCAGTCTGAGAACCCAACTGCCGCAGGCGAAGTGCTCTCCTCAGCCTATGAACCTATTGTGAGCGCCTTCCATGATCTTCTTCTTTCATTTGTACAGGCCATGATCTTCTTTTATTTGTACATACCATCGTCATCGTCCCGCGGCGATGGCTTCGGCACGCGCCTGGGTTCGTGATCGGATTAAAACGCAAACAAGGCATCGCTGGCCTTGCCGTCAAGACCTTGCATCTCAACCTAGCCTTCTTGCACAAGTGGTGGAGGTGAAATTCGATCCCCTTGCTACCTTGGGCCCTGCCTCTCGCTAGAGATACGTTCCAGTAACCGTTTGGCAACTACCACCATCTTATGTCTATACCGCGAGTACCCACGAACCAGCCGGACCCTCTACCTCGGCTGCACCACCCCCGCCGGCAATGCCTACACGACAACGCGACCCGCCGCTGTTCGCTGGTCGTCGCGATGAAGACGTTGATGACTGGCTGGACACATATGAACGCTGCAGCGCCCACAACCGGTGGGACGATGCTCTAAAATTTCTCAATGTTTCTACCTCATTGAGGTCGCCAGAAACTGGTTTATTAATCGCGAACTCCACACCACAACTGGACCACTTTCAAACAGCTGTTCCGCCACTACTTCGCCGACCCGGCAGTCCGGACCGAGGTCGCGACGAACAAGCTCGCTTCAGCCTTAAAGGTCCCGATGAGTCATATGCGTCGTACATTGAGGCCATACTTGCACTTTGCCGGCGTAATAGTCCCACTATGCGGGAACCTGAACAGGAAGTACACCACGTCTTGAAAGGAATCAATTCTATGGCTTATTACACTTTAGCTGCCCAGAATTCTTCAGCTGTGGATTCCATTATTACGACCTGTCAACGCCTCGACCAGCTGCAGTCCCGATTGCAGCCCGGCATCGCTACTGGCCCGACCTTTGCTGACCTCGATCTGCAGGCAAAGATTCGAGCCCGCACCTCCCTTCCCAAATCAAATCATCGTAAATAAATGTTTTCTCCTCCTCCTCCTCATCCGCGAGGAGCTCCAAGCAGTCCAGCCTGTCTGTCAACACGGGAGCGATCATTCTTCCGCGCCTTCTAATGACGCCGTTCTTCGCAACATCATTAAAGAAGAGTTAGCAACCATCACCCACCCTATGGCATCCAAACCTCCTGCAACCCGCCCAGCACCGACCTATTCGCACGTCGCTGCATCCCCCCCTCCCCTCATTTGGTTCCCCCCCCCCCACGACCGGTACCAACCTACAATCACATCTATGCAATGGCGACAGCTCAACCTGCACCACCCTATTACGCCCCTTGGCGTCCCTCCCGACCAGTTTGCTATTACTGTGTCATTAGAGGGCATATATCTCGCTTCTGTCGTAGCCGCCTTCAGAACGAGCGCCGTGGTTACGACACCTTCAAAAGTCACCTGCCGACAACTTCATATTATCAACGCCGGTTTATTCCAAGCCCACCTCGACGATCCTCCCCACCTCCAGAATCCTTGTCTGAGCCTTGTGGGACCCATGAATCCCGACGCCGGTCCCCATCCCCATACCGCCGCTCAGTTTACCCTCTCCGACCCGCAAGAACTGTCCCTGTCCGCCATCCGGAAAACTAAGCGTTGCAGTTTCCGGAGGTCAAACTGCACTCTGCGAACTTACCAAAAGTCCTATGATTTCTGTTTTCGCTGAAGTATTGCCGGTCGTAGCTTTGATTGATACAGGGGCTGCAATTTCTGTCATTCACACTGATTTGCGCTACTATTTGCGAAAAGCGACGACACCATATAATGGGCCTGAACTCCGTGGAGCCAATTGCGTCCCTTTGCGCCCTTCAGCGAAGTGTATCGTACCAGTTGTTATCGTCGGCGTCCGCCATCATGTGCAGTTTGCTGTGCTCTCACCTTGTGCGCATCTGATGATTTTTGGATGGGATTTTTGTCAACCGCTTCGGCGTTAATTTCTTGTGGCAACCATGTTATCCATATGACATACAGCGATTTTTCATCTGAATTTTCTGAACGACATCATTCCTTCGTTGCCGCCGCTGATACATGTTTTGCCTCCTCAGTGCGAAAAACAACTTACTCTTGTTTCTGATCACAACACTGTCGGGGACGTACTCATCGCACCATATTATCGTCATATTGCACACGGTATTGCCTTCCCGTCTAGTCTTGTCAGGTTCAGCAACGGCTCAACGACAGTAGCGGCCACTAACACTTGACGTGAATCCCTCATGCTCCCAAAAGGAACTTCTTTCTATTGCATGGTGGATGTTCAACCTTTGTCCCTGATTGTGCTCCCCGCCCCTCTGCCTCAGCACCGTGTTTTGTCAGACGTCTCTATTTCTGTTCTCAAAAAGACTATTAATCCGAACCTCACGCCGAACCAACGCCAAGAACTGCTGACATTGCTTCGACATCACCAAGCCATTTTTGATGCCTCTTCTCCACCACTGGAACAGACTAGTGTTGCGCACCATCACATCATTATCGAAGGTAACTCTATCATTCGCCCTCTCTAGCAGAAAAGTAATTGAAGAAAATGTAAATGACATGCTCCGTCGCAACATTATTAAACCCTCAACAAGCCCATGGTCCTCCCCAGTAGTGCTAGTTAAAAAAAAAGACGGCTCGGTACGCTATTGTGTTGATTACCGCGCACTTAACAAAACTGCCCGCAAAGATGTATACCCGATGCCGCGCTTTGATGACGCCCTTGACTCCCTCCAAGGCGCCGAATATTTGTCGACTTTGGACCTACGCTCAGGTTATCGGCAAATACCTATGCACGAAGACGACAAAGAAAAACCGCTTTCGCAACTCCAGATGGCCTTTACGAATTTAATGTTAGGCCTTTCGGACTTTGTAACGCACCAGCAACATTTGAAATAATGATCGATACTGTACTTCGTGCCTAAAATGCAGAGCCTGTTTATGTTACTTGGACGACAATGTTATCTTTTCGTCAACTTTTAACGACCATCTCACGCGCCTGAATGAAGTCCTCACGTGTCTCGTTTCAGCTGGCTTTCAGCTCAACACCAAGAAGTGCCACTTTTCACAGATGGAAATTAAAATATTGGGACATCTGGTCAGCCATGATGGCATTCGTCCAGACCCTGAAAAAATCATTGCGGTCTTGAACTTTGCTCGTCCACAACGGACTGCAGATTTGCGCAGTTTCCTCGGCCTAGCGTCTTATTTCAGGCGTTTTATAAGGCATTTTGCCACAATTGCTGCTCCACTTCATGAACCACCAAAAGCACGCAGCCCTTTCGTGTGGACCGAACAGTGCGAAACTGATTTAATGACCTAAAGCGCCCTCACATCAAATCCTGTTCTTGGCCACTTCAGTGACAGCGCTCCAACCATCCTACACACCGATGCCAGTGGTCACGGCCTTGGCGCTGTACTTCTGCAGCGCAATGCAACTTCGCGTAAGTGAATGGCTTCGCCAGTCGGACTATGACTCCAGCTGAGAAAAACTACACCCTTACCAAGCAGGAGTGTCTTGTCGTCGTCTGGGCTAACCAAAACCTATACGGTCGGCACTTCACAGTTGTGTCCGATCACCATGCTCTTTGCTGGTTGTATTCGCTCAAAAATTTGACAGGCCGACTTGGCCTTTGGTTCTACGCCTGCAGGAATACCATTTCGACGTCACTTATAAGTCGGGTCGCCAACACCAAGACGCCGACGCTCTTTCTCGTTGCCCACTTTCGAAATCAGCTTGCTGTTTTTCTTCCCAAAGCATTTCCACCTCTGACCCCAGCCGACCATCACTTTCGCTGACGTATATCACATTTTTTTTACGACTCTGTGAACAAACACGCTCTCCGCTCACAGCAATTAGCCGATGCCTACTGCCGTCTCACCATCGACCGCCTTATAGGCGCGTCGGACCCACCCAATGCTCGGCTTCGCCGACAGCTTCACAGTTTCAAGCTCGAAGACGGCATCCTATGCCGCTACGTGTATTGCCCTGATGGAACTCGCTGGATCCCAGTCGTGCCGCGTGTACTTCGGCCACGTTTACTGGCGGCTCTCCACGATGACTCTACCGCAGGTCATCTTGGTTTTGACAAAACCTACGACCGCATGAAAAAAACATTCTTTTGGCCTGGCCTATATTCCAGCGTTGCCAAATACGTCGCATCCTGCCCTCTGTGCCAACGTCGCAAGCGACCGACTTCTTCGCCCGCTTGCCTTCTACAACCTCTTTCTTCCCTGTCCTGCCACGCAATTCCACGTAGTCGGCATCGACTTGTATGGTCCCCTATCTCACCCCGACGGGGATAACCACTAGATATATAACAGCTGTCGCCGCCTTACACGCTACGCTGAGACAGCACCTGTACCAAATGGCGCCGCTGAAAAAGTAGGAAATATCTTTTTGCGATCAATTGTACTGTGCCATGGCGTTCCTCGGGTGCTCTTAGGTGACCTCGATACGGTCTTCTTATCGGCAGACATTGCCCAAGTTCTTCACGCGTCATCCACCATTCATAATACAACCTCAAGCTACCATCCCCAGACTAACAGTCAGACTGAGCGATTGCATCGCACCTTATCGGGTATGATATCTATGTACATCACACTAGATCATCGAAATAGGGACACTATTCTGCCATTCGTCACATTCGCCTATAATACAGCAAGCAGTACAGCGGACTACCGATTACTCTCCATTTTTCCACGTTTATGGCCGTCCTCCCACAATTCTCGACACTTCCTTCTCTACGCCCGTTTACTCCACATCAGTACCTACCCAGTTCTTATCTCGTGTCGCCAGAGGCCGTCCTCTTGCCCGCCTGAACACAGCGGCGTGCCAGGAAGGCCGCAAGAATCGCTACGATCTCAGCATCGCGTGGTCTCTTCGTCCTGGTGACGAAGGACTGCCTTATACACCAGTGCACACCTCTGGCCTTAGTGACAAATTCCACCACCGCTACCATGGTCCTTACAAGGTCATCAGCCAAACTTCCCCAGTTAAGTACAAAGTCACGCCTGTTGATCCCCAAAGCCGATCGACGCCACCGTGGAACTGAAATTGTTCACGTTTCTCGTTTGCAACTTTGTGCGCCGCGCTGCATCGGTTAGTTAGCAGCGGCCAGGCTGGCCGCTTCCGACCCCCCGGGCAAAATGTGTGAGCGCCTTCCATGATCTTCTTCTTTTATTTGTACATGCCATTATCTTCTTTTATTTGTACATCAGTTCAGTTCAGTCGTTCAGTCGTGTCCGACCCTTCGTGACCCTATGGACCATGTCACGCCACGCTTTCAGGTCACTCTCTCACTATCTTCCTAACATCACATCTGCAGCGCCTCGAGCATGCCATCCAACCATCGCATTCGCTGCCTACCACTTCTACGGCGACCCTCAACCTTTCCCAACATCAAATCTTCCTCCAGCGACTCCTCTCTTCTCATCAGATGACCAAGGTAGCTGAGCTTTAACTTTACAATTTGACCCTCCAATGAGCACTCAGTGTTTATGGTCGACACTATCGACTGATTTAATCTTCTGGCAGTCCAAGGAACTCTCAAGAGTTTCCGCCAGCACCACAATTCAAACGCGTCAATTCGTCGGTGGTCAGCCTTCTTCACACTCCAACTCTCCCATCCAACATCACAACTGAAAAGACCATAGCACGAGTTATACGGATCGTGGTTGGCAGACTAATGTATCTGCTCTTTACTAGGCGGTCAAGGCTAACCATGGCTCTCTTCCCCAGAAGCAGGCGTCTCCTAATTTCATGGCTGCAGTCTCCTTCCGAGGTAATCTTGGAGTCCAAGAAGAGAAAATCTGTCACAGCTTCCACTTCTTGTCCCATGATGCTCTAGGACTTAATAGGGCAAGACGCCATGATCTTAGTCTTTTTCATGTTCAGTTTAAGCCCAAACTTCTCACTCTCTTCTTGTACGCGCATCAGAAGTCTGTTGAGTTCCACTTCACTTTCTGCCATTCAAGTGGTATCATCCGCATATCTAAGGTTGTTTATATACTTATTCTAGCAATCTTCCCTCCAGCTGAAGACTCGTCCAGACCGGCCTTCCTCATGATGCACTCTGCATATAGGGTAATTAGGCAGGGCGACAGTATGCAGCCTTGCCTCACTCCTTTCTCAATCGGAAACCAAGGAGTAAGACCATTGCCCTTCATACAGGTTCCTGAGGAGACAGATGAGGTGAATAGGAACTTCCATCTCTCAAAGAGCCTGCCACAATCTGCTGTGATCTACGCAGACAAACGCTTTCGCATAATCAATAAAGCAGAAGTAGATGGGTTTCTGGAGCTCTCTTGCTTTTTCCATGATCCAGCGAAGGTTGGCAATTTGGTCTCTAGTTCCTCTGCCCTTGCGAAACCCAGCTTGCGCGTCCAGAAGCTCCCGATCCACATACTGCTGCAGCCTACCTTGGAGGATTTTCAACATCACCTTGCTAGCATGCGAAATAAGCGAGACCGTGCGGTAGTTGAAACAATCTTTGGCACTGTCTTTCTTTGGAATGGGGATGTAAACTGACCTCCACCAATCCTGTGTCCACTGCAGGGTTGTCCAAATCTTCTGACATAATGTATGCAAAATGTTAACAGCGTCATGGTTGAGGTTTTGAAGCAACTCAGCTGGAATGCCATCAGTTCCACTAGCTTTGTTCTTAACAAGGCTGGCTAAAACCCGTTCAACTTCACTCTTCTGGATGCCCGGCTCGAGATCAGTAATCACAATCGTCTTATGTTGGTATTCAGATATGTGGCGCAAACAAAGACAAACACAGGAGAAGATCCACAACACACGTGGATCTTCTCCTGTGTTTGTCTTTGTTTGCGCCGCATATCTGAATACGATGATGCACCAACTAGCCTCTCAAGCCGTTATTTTGAGATGTCTTATGTTGGGTTTGCACATCCGGGTCCGTCTTGTACAGTTCTGTGTATTCCTGCCACCTCTTCTTTATCTTTGAGGCTTCAGTGAGGTCCTTGCCTCGTTTGTCTTTTATCACGCCCAGCTTAGCACAGAAGCTTCCTTTGATATCTTTGATTGTCTTATACAGAGCTCTTGTGTTCCTTCCTTAATTGGCTGTTGTCCTCAACTGCTTGGCACTGTATGTTCAGGAAGGCATTCTTATCTCTTCTTGCTATTTTCTGAAAATCCACATTGAGAACCTTGTATCTTTCTCTTTCCCCCATAACTTTTGCATCCCGCTTTCCTCATCTATTTGCAAAGTCTCTTCAGGTAACCAGTTTGCTTTCTTGCATTTCTTTTGCTTTGGAACTACCTTATTAGCAACTTCTTGTATTATATCACGAACATCAGTCCACAACTCCTCAGGCTCTCTGTCTTGAAGATCTTATTCTTGAAATCGATTCCTCACTTCCACAGAATATTCTGATGGAATTTGATCCAGATCATACCTGAAAGGCCTTCTAATTTTCTGCGTTTTCCTCAATCGAAGCTTAACTTTGGCAACAAGAAGCTGATCATCGGTGCCACAATCGGCCTCAGGCCTTGTTTTCACTGCTTGTTTAGCGCTTCTCCATCTCTGCCGGCAAAGAATATAATCGATCTTATTCCTGTACAGACCGTCCGGTGAAGTCCATGTGTACAGGCGCCTCTTGTGCTGTTGAAAATTAGTATTCGCTATGGTAAGGTTGTTTTCTTGACAAAACTCTACTAGCCTCTGCCCAGCTTAATTTGGCTCACCAAGACCGAACTTGCCTGTAATTCCGGATATTTCTACACTCCCGACCTTAGCATTCCAGTCTCCTATGAGAAAAACGACGTCTGGTGATGGATTGCGGTCTAAAAGACATTGTAGGTTCGCATAGAATCTCTCAACGTCAGCTTCTTCAGCAGTAGTGGTTGGTGCATAGACTTGGATAACTGTTATGTTGAAAAGGTTACCTTGGGCCCGATGTGAAATCATTCGGTCGTTTTTGGGGTTGTACCCTTGCACTGCTTTGCCCATTCTTCTGTTTACTATGAGAGCGACCCCATTCCTCCTCTTGGATTCGTGCCCACAATAAATGACATAATGGTCGCCAGAGTTAAATTCTCCCATTCTGGTTCACTTGAGCTCGCTGATACCCAAGATATCAATGTTCAATCTGTCCATTTCTCGCTTGACGACATCCAGTTTGCCTTGCGTCATAAATCTTACATTCCATGTTGCTATGTGATATATCTCCTTGCAACATCGGACTTTCCGGTCGCTTCCCGACACATCCACAACATAGCGTCCTTTTGGCTTTAGCCCAGCCGCTTCATTTATCCTGGAGCTAATAGGAATAGCCCTTTGTTCATCCCCAATAACGTGTGGGACGCCTTCCAACCTGGGGGGCTCATATTCGGGAGCCATATCATTAATGCTATTGTGACTGGCCATAGGGTTTTCTTGGCAGAAATCTGGAGTGGGTTGCCATTACCTTCTCCAGTGAATCACATTTTGTCTGAACTCTCTGCCGTGACCTGTCTATCTTGGGTGTCCCTACACAGCAGAGCTCACAACTTCATCGAGTTTCGCAAGCCCCTCCGCCACGAGAGGCAGTGATCCATGAAGGGGTATTTTACCATCGTCATATTCCCGCGGCGCCGGCTCTGGTGGGTGGTGGTGAAAACGTTTATTGTAAATTTGGAGGTTTGACGCAAAGCCTTAAGGGCATCGGCCTTACAATACTGGGTGGAGACCCTAGTCAGGGACCCTATTGGCGGTTGCCGCCGCCCGCGCACGCCACGTTAAGGCACTTTGGGCTTGTAGGTCGCAGCAGCCGAGCAGAGTCGCACGCGCCTGGGTTCGTGATCGGATTAAAACGCTAGACAAGGCATCGCTCAACTTGCCGCCACGACCTTGCTGCCACAACCTTGCCGTCTCAACCTAGCCTTCTTTCAATATTTAAACTTTTTTAAACATAATGCAGGACGGGTCACACCGGTATGAAATTCATATCGGATACCGATAAAAGCCGGCTTGGCATATGTACCGAATTTTCTATAGGGCACGCCAGGGCAGAAAAAAAAAATTTGCCGCACCAGCGCACCATCACGTTCTGTCCTGCCACGTAACTTCCACAGCGTCCAACAATCGGGCGCACCCTCAAGCCCCAACGACGTCATAAAGGATGCTTGGGTGCGGGGCGCGCGGGTGATGTGTCACCGAAATCGGTTGCGAGCGGTCGCCAGGAGCACTTTTTAATGATTATTTGCATATTATAAGCTCCACGTTAAGCTTTCAAGTTTCACTCGAAAACAGAAAAGACATGCTCCTCTATGCGTTGCTTGCATTAGACCGAAGGTAGCATTTCTTGGGTTCTTTAAGACCAGAAAGGTTGTACTTTCGTGGCGTGGGTGATAGCTGTGTAATGAAACACCTACCAAGGGCTCACTGAAGAGGATGTGAACCTTCATTTTCACTGTTCTGAAACCGCGATCAGGAGCCTGCAGAATGCTTGACCGGTCGACGCTCGAGCGATAACCTTTAACTTAGGCTAGTTCTACAACTCGGCAGCGGCAATAGCAACAAATGTGCCTGCTTAATTTACAGAATGCCTGCTGCACTCAAGAACAGTAATTTACAACCGGCAAATAAGTACCGAGATCAAGCTGCAAAGGCAACTGAACGAACTGGAATCTTCGCCTCTCGACGTTATCACTGCAGGCTTCTCTGTTTTGAAAACCAAAAGCAATTGTACAAAAGTGGTAGTAAGTTACATAACGCAAAGTCAAATGCCGTTCCTTGTGAAATTTGGGCTCAATTAAGGCAGCAGTTGGGAAGGGGAAGCATTTACTATACCTGTCATTAGTGATACAACAGTCCATGTTCATGCCTCCTCAATCTAGTCCTTGTTGTGCTTAGATGGGTTCTTAGCCATCGACTTTAGAGGTGCTATACTTTTTACGGCTTTCGCTGAAGAGCACGCAGAAGTTGCCCTGTGTCTACCTGTGCCGTGTTGCGCTCTCGAATTGCAGATGCTTGCATTCTGCCTGACACAACAACATGCAGGAGTGCTGAGAGGCAAGTGTTTGTCTGGCTTGTCCTGCCTCACGAGGGAAGCCGCAAAGACAATGATCACACACATTGTAGTTCTGAAAACGGCCCTATCGTGGGGCCGTGATCATTCGTGATATATCTCAGCGCATCTTTCGTAGCCAAAAACGTGACAAGGCTGTGTCTTGGTAGTAATGATCATGAACAAATAAGCAGAACCAAGCTCGGCTGCCTTATTCATGATATACATTATTTCTGCTTGCAGGACAACAAGGTCTTTAACCGCAAACGATGACTGTGACTGATACTGCTGCACCAGGGGAAAATACAGGGATTGGTTACAGATGATATGGAGGTGTATATAATTTTAAATGGCAGAGGGCTAATTAAACTTATGCGACATGCTCTACGAACATCAGATTTCACTGCGCTGAATTTTCCAAGCAATTACAATAATGACAAATTCTCCTCCACTTATGAAGACGCCTTTCACTCTTTTTCTCTCGTAAATTTTAAATACTCTTAGGTGCCTTTTTAGCGCCAAATTTTAAGTGACTGGAATTTTGTTAGCTGGTAACCGTGAGCAAAAAAATACAGTAAACATCAGAAAAGGATAAGGATGGCTCACTGCAATTTTGTTTTTGGTTTCAAACATCTGCATCACAAAGACTGAGCCAATGTGAGGACATGAGGTAATGATTGACCGTGATAAGAAGGCTGTGTGGGAACCTGAGCAAATAAATATGTATAGACAGCCTGTGCTGATTCATTTCAAGTTATTTAGCCTGAATACAACGGTTTATTGCTCAAATACCTCAGCTAAGTAAAATTGCCAGACTAATTTTACGAAGCGTGCATGACAATAGCGCCACTGCTATTCAGCAAATATATTATGTTGACAGAAAAAAACGCTAAAAAGAATTCAACGACATTTTCCTCCTACGTCAGTTTTTAAAAGGTTTGTCTTTAATGTCGTGAAAGGTGAAGAATTATTCAAAAGAATGTTATTTGAATGTCAGCTGTATATTGGCATTCAAAATGTAGCTGTGGTAAGTTGACCTGGACGAGCCTGTGGAAAGTGTCTCTGCATCACGGTTTCTTTTGTATCCTCTTTTCTTCACTTTGAATGCCTGAGCGCAGCTATAAAAGGCAAAAAAAAGAAACTTCGAATCGCCTTTAGACGATTTAAAAAGCTAAAAAATAAACAAGAAACGAAGTTATTGATTCTATTATCGCGACCAGCCGAATTCACAGCAAAAAGCATCTCGGCAGAAATTTGGAGTCAATTTTAGGACAAATGTTTACTCTCAGCCCTCTGCATGGCTCCGTGGATTCCGCCCACTTGCAAGTCGAGGCGCACCAAAAACAAAAACGCATGGGCATGAAAAGTGTATATTTGTGAACATCCGAGATCGAAGCATCCCGGAATGAAGCTGGCCGCCTGCGGCATCGTCAAAGTCAAGCATAGGTTTTTTTTTTTTTTTTTTTTTGGTTCGAACATTTGTCTGCCTTCTTGCGAGATACTTGCCTACTTCATAATTCAGACAAGCATAATGCACACTTGTCAGCCTTTGAAATCCCTTGCAAAGCGAGCGCACTTCTGAATGCGAAATCTGCTTACGACAGCGATACTTGCGTTTTTCTTCTGTGTCATTTTTACCATAAGAGCTTTGGCTTACGAGTGGTATTTTCTCAATTAGGAGCTAATATGCTAACTATGCTCGTTAAAGCGTCAATCCGTCATGCGTCATTCCATAAAATTATAATTCTTAAGAATGTACATCTTATATCACGACCTGCCAGCTTACAGACGTATTATGCCCTTTTTACGTAGAACAAAAATTTATGGCTCCGTGCTAGGTACAAGCCCAATCCTTGAAGATCCCATGCAGCATCTTTAAAAACAATCTTGTCCTGTGTTCATATTTTCAATAACATATGATATTACAACTGTCGCTCAACCCAAGTGCTCTTCCACTGAGTAGCCGTGATATTACATTTAAACACAGATCCACCCTTCAGCATACCATGCGTATATGCGAAGCCACTCAACGCACTGTCATCTTGGGGAAGAGCTTCCTTTACGCATTTGTAGTACCTTAAAAGCCTTCAAAGTTCGCTGTTAGTAGAGCGGCTACTTACGGAATTCAGCCCCTTCCAATTTCAATTTTTACCCCTGTATACTAATGTTATAGGTTCGAACTCATATCTCTCATCCTTCATCGTGATGTAATGTCGGGCGTAAAAGACTGGGTATCTGCAAAGCGCGGAAACGAAGCAAACTACATTAATGTGCCATTTGCTGTCGAGGCTCGTGCAATTTGCGTCATGCTTAAGCGACGAAATATGCCTGGCATGTGTCCCTACTCTTTTCGTGACTTGCTGTTGACAACGGGGGCAGCTACTGAAGCGCCGCGTGACCTTTACCGCACGTATTTTCGCTGGTGAGATGACCGACCTCAATCGCGGGCACCTTAATGGCGACACGCTTTTCACTAATGTAATTCAAGAGACTCGCCGAGAGGGCACAAACTTTATTCATGTTTCTCTCCGCATCCCCTAAGTATGTGCGTATGTGCGGTCAGTAACAACTAGTATGCCTCTGTGTCGCCACAGAAAAACTAAACCTAACATGACGGGAAATTATATTTACTGTAAAGGTAATATCCCTCGGAGTTTCACTTCAGTCATGAAATGTCCTGGGGAAGGATGCACCGTGCTTTAAGTCGTTTATTTATTTCGATGCCGCTTTCTCTCATCTAACAACGCATTACTTCTTCGCTCGTTCCTTCCTGACAAAACTTCGACCGCTGCCGCTTTAATTTATCGTGTCATAAAGCTTTGCTACAAAATGCATGCACCACTGAGGCTCCAAACCGCGCAGATGCCCAATAATGAAACTAGCACACCCAGGTCACGTTTTAAAGCTCAAGCACTACACAGGCATTTATAATACGAAAAGGCAGCGCATGAAAGATGATGGGGAAAAGCAAATTATACCCTTCCTCGACCGGCAATGCCACCTGTAAAATTGCAGTAATTCTAGGCGGCATTGAGGCCCCGCGTAAGGCGCTCGACAGCTGAGTCCCCTATCCGACTCGTATAAGGAAAAAGAGAGTCGCAAGCAAGCCCGGTAAACGAAGAAAAGGCACACCCACTCAAAGCACATCTGGCGTGACAGCGCCATAAGCCTCGAAACTGCACTAGAATGCTAAATTGGGCGAGTTGGTGCGTTTGCATTTTAGGAAAACGTAGCACAAAGAAGACAAGGACAAAATAAAGGATACGCAGCGTGTGTGGATACACACACGAGTGCTTAAGCTTTCGTGTGAGCATCCCATATTTTGTCCTTGTCGTCTTTGCGCTACGTTCTCCTAAAATGCAAGCCTTGAAAGCCTCGACATCCCGTTGTGTGAGAGCAGATAGCGCAGTAATGCGCTTTTGCGCCGCTGCGCCGTCCATTAAACACTCCGCCAACTTTTGCCACTGACAGCACTTGCTGGCGGTTTCATATCGTTTTCAAAGGGCTAACTCTAGAATTTCCGCTCCATCGAGAAGGCTTTGTATATACTATTTGCCCCTATGATCTTGATGAACATAAAATGTTACCGGTACTTGGCTTCGATCCCGCAATAGCGCGACCGCATCGCTTCGCTGACCACTCTGCTGTCGCCGTCACCGATCACGTCTAGTGTGTTACTCTCAATTTCTTGCGCGGTGCATTGCATTCATGCAATGCACAGCGACATGTCGCAGTTTTCATCAACTTCCATCCGTGTGCAATGAATACAGGACACACGAATTGCCCTTTCGAGGTGAGCTAACCGTCCGTCCTTCATGAAATCAAGTTGTGCACAGCAACATAAACATTAGCTTTATTTACCTATATGTCACTGCTGGAACGCCGCTCACTGTATAACTGTATGAGGGAGGCTAACCTTAGAGCCTGGTGCGCTGACGGAACCTTTTCAGTTAGGAATGCAATTCTTGGTAAAAACTCTGTACACTTTCCGTTTATGGCATAGATACTGATACTCTCTCTTGCAGTTCTCTGAGGGACCTTCTTTGGCTTTTTCTTTCCATATATGCAGTTCACACATTATATTGCCTGAAAGTAACAGTAAAGAGACTTTTTAACAACCTAAAATAATACTGCCAACCATTCTATTATTGAAGTATTTTTAAAATAACCATATCAATTCATGACAAACTTCCTTTCTTAAGTAGGGTGCGTTCGAGTAAACTACGAGCCCTGTGAGTGTTCACGGCAACGCATTTGAAGGATATTTTGAAGTCCATTTTAGGCCTGTATTTTAGCTTCGGTTTCAATAAAAATAACAAAGAGCACAAAATGGAGAAATATGAATTCCATAGTAAGCTTTAGCGCAATCTTTCTGCTCGAATAAAGTGATCACGTTTGCTTCGTTTCCTTTAAGAGCTAGAAATACACCCGTATCAAACACGGAAAAAAATTATTAATCATCTATTGCGATTATGATATGTATATGAAACGACCGCAGAGTTGATCGAATGCTAGGCTATTAAACCGCGGTTAATAGCCTAGCATTCAACTCCGCCTTATATTTAATCACACCATAAGCGTTCGATGCGCAGATTTTCTTATATTGCACTGAGGGACCAACAACCGCATTTAAGAAATAGAGGAAGTTTAAGCCTGACTTTAACCTAGTTATACGAGCGAAAGCTCCTTGACGCGCGGTTTTGCATGGCGTAACAAGGTTTTGCATGTAATAAGGCAGTAATTACTCATTGGCATATATCCAAGCACAGCCATACGACTTCAAAGGAAAGTTGCACAGCTTTCTAAAGGACTCCGCAATTGAAGAAGAAAAATTTCCTGTTCCGGGGTTAAAACCCGGGACTCCTGCCTTTCTGGAGCAGTCGCTGTTACACATCAAAAAAAGCCAACACTGAGCTAACCAACCCAGTACGGTCAGCAAATCAGATGGTAGGCTGAGAGCTGATTGATCAGGAACTCGAAGTGGGAACGGTGTTGGTCGACCTTGGTCGATAATTTCATTTAGGGGATGGCTTGATAGTTTCAATTAAGGGAAAGCTCAAGCTTTGCATTAAGAGCAGAAGTGACAGCATCTTTCACACCGCCTTTATATTTCGAGATTTTCGCAGTGTGAGCTAGATAGATAGATAGATGGATTTATTGAAAGAAAAAGGCTGCGAAGTTGGCCGGCATAATTCAAATCTGGCCTGCTACTCTGCACTGGGGAAGGAGAGAAGAAAGAAGATCATGATGGGTGACGATGCGGGAGATAGGCATATGAAATACATATCTACAGGCACAGTGGCTTGCTTTACAAGCGCGAGTCAAGTCCGCTGGCGCACACAAAAAACGGCAAAGAGCACGCTCTGCCTGGACACCCTTCCCCTTGTCCTGCCAAGCGCCCAGCAGCAGTTCCTCCGATAGAGGCCTCTTGTCCAAACGCTTCAAGGATGCGGCTAGCACACTTCTTTCGCACGCATACGCTAGGCACGCCAATAATATATGGTCCACAGTATCTGGGGATGCCACACGTTGAAAATTCCGGCGAGTCCACATGTCCGATTAAATGTAAGTACTTGCACGTGAAAGCCACATTTAAACGAAGTCTATGTAGCAAGCATGCCTGTGAGCTGCATACGAGGGCTCTCCCGGGAAAACCAGTAATCATCCACTAGGGCAGTGAGCTTCATTGGTGTCTGTCTGTGGTGTCTGTTTCTATTCTTTCGTCTGTGTGTTTTGCGCTGTTTTATTTTTAAACCAATTCATTGCTCTGGCTCCATTGCTCGGCTTAAGCAGCTGCAATGGCTACAATACAATAAATGCACGACTACTGTACCAAAGTACCCGAGTTCGAACCCGAACGCTGGCGGCTGCGTATCGATGGCAGCAAAACAGAGAGGCGCCCATGGGCTATGCAATGTCAGTGCATGTTAATGATCCCCAGATGGTGCAAATTACTCAACAGCCCTCCACTAAGGCACTCCTTTCTACATTTCAACCGTCACTATACGTCATTCCTTCGTTCCCTAACGGTCCCTCGCGAGTCAGGTGTACGCAGAAAAAAGTGCTACAGATACTGAGCATTTCCTTTCCTGTAAACAAGTTAGTTATTTAGATACTTCGCATTTCCTTTCCTGTAAATCAATTATCATTAACGTCCCGAAGCGCCTCGGGCTATGAGAGAAGACGAGAGAAAAGACTCCGGAAACTTCGATAACCTAAGGTTCTTCAACGTGCAATGACATCGCGCAGCACATGGACGCCTGCAAGCACGAAATATTTGTATGATATGCATACATTCCCATTCATAAGTAACCACATGCCTAGAGACAGCTTCTGTGATCATGATGATGGTGATGAAAACATTCTTTAATGAAATAACACTTTGTGGTCGGCCGCCTTATTCCTGGAGTTCCTTGTATTTTGCAGGCGCTCTTGCCGTTAACGTCAGCTGGGGCTAAACTTTCGGGTCCGAGCTGGGCAGCATTTCCTTCCACCTTTCAATCGTCGGGCCTTTTACCCACATATCCTCACAGTGTGTGCGGTTTCTGAGTTGTGTTTTCCTTTTGTCTCCTCAAACAGCATTTGGTGGTATTTGTACACAAATCAGTACTTATAATGTAGTTTAGGTGAAAACGAACATTCAACATGATAACTACTGTAATACACAAAATTTTCTTTTTTGCAAATGAGTTCAATAAGCCGTAATTTAAAATGTTCAATATTATACCGATTCAAACGTTATATGAAATAAAACTTGCAACTTCCTACTTACAGGCACTTTCCGAGAACGTTATGACAGCACACTTTCCGTCGTCATCATAGTATTGGAAATAGTAAGTTCTCTTCTTTCCTGGTGAAGAAGAATGCGCAGTGAGCCTGGGCTTCGATCTCGACTGTCAGTATGCCACATTACTAAATTGGCCGATCTTACCGCAAGTGTCGCCGCGTCTCAGGTGCTGCGGAAAGATGGCAGTGTAGTTCTTCGCTAGCCCCGAATAGCGGTGGCGGTTACAAACACAAATTTTAAAGTCTAAATGCCGCGGTTTTATTTCTTCATTGAGTTTAGTGCACTTCCTAATGCATTGTCTTCTTAATATACTCTCCCACACATATAAGAAAAGCATTATGAAGGACATAAGCTCCACCTTTAAGGGTATGGCCTAGCATAGGTTACCTCTTGACGTATTAGGCCCCTCTTTTACCAAGCGATATGAACGGTCCTGTGTAGCCTAGGTGTAGCGGGCCTGACTTGGTATCCAAGACCACTGGAACGTTTATTCTTTTTCATCACATAACCCGATCTGGCACCTTTTCCCAAATTACTGTTATCATGTGTTCTCGTCAAGTTGCCAAAATGATTGAAGAATCACTACCCGGCCATGCCATTTGCCACCTACCACCTGCCAACGGCATGGTAGTGATGTTTCGCTCACAATGGCGACGCCAACTTGGAGGGCTACAGTCCGATTGGAGGGCTACGATCCACTGCGATATAATGGCCTTCGCCTCATCGCACTTTAGGGGTCCATAGTGCCCTCTAGAATTTTGCGCCCTACCTGAGGTTGCAATAAGTGGGTTTTCGTGTGATTTTAGCTGATGGATAGCAGTAACATGGTGATCCACATCTACACCGACACTCAAGAGGCTATAAAAGCTTTGCAAACCTGTTCTTACAAGACCTCACTACAACACCGCATCAAACAGCGCTGCCGCTACCTGCGAGAGACTTCATAAGTCTCGGTAAGGATTCATTGGAAACCTGGACATCAGGCACAAGGAACCGGGAACAGGACGGCCACGAGGCCACTGGCGCGCAGCTAGAGGAAGACCGCCGCCGGCATACCCTTGACGTGGGCCCGTCCAACTTGGACCACCCTTACTGTTCTCCCGTCTCCCTCATCATACCAGACCATGCCATTACGCGGCTTAAGCATGAGCGGAGGGGTTTATTGCGGGACCTTGTCCCCGATATTACTCCTCCGATCCCTTCCAGCCTCTCTCGCCCTGCCCAAGTTCTAACTCATAAGGCGCGAGCTGGTTCAGCGTACACATCGGACATCCTAAGTCAATGACGACGAACCAAGTTCAGCTTCCCCAACTGCCCTGTTGACTCCGTTGACCTACAGGACTTGATCTGGACCTGTCTTGGCACAGGTAGCCTTCGCGCCCGCTACACATCTGCTCACCACATTCAGACTTACGAAGACTGCACAGCCCCCAATACCAACGCCAAGCGCAAGCTTAGTGCCCTGCTGTACTTCCTGTTGGAGTCTGGCGCCCTCAACCTCACCTCACAATCCCAGGGTAGGCTACCCGGACGGAGCAAAGTACCGATACCAACTCAAATCGATCGCTTTGGTAACGAACGCTGGATGGAAAGAAGTATGCAGCGCAACAATAAACAACTCAAGAATATAGGCAGCTTAAGAAGCCGCAATCCCTCTATCAATAGCGCACGGCGATGCAAAGGAATATAACCTCACTATAGTGACGGACTCCAAACACGCGTGCCGAAACAACAAAAGGGACAGAATTGACAAAATCATCAATCGTATCCTACAACCGACATGACATACAGACACTGTGGGTTCCGGAACAAAAGAGGATGAGGGGCAACGAGGCAGCAGATGCGTTAGCTTGAGGATACATCGACCGAGCGGACTCAACACTCAGCACCACGGGCACCTTTGACCATGTTACCACCTCCTACTCAGATATATAGATCATTACAGAGGCAAGTAAAAACGCTACGCAGCCTCACACAAAACGCTGCCCCAACAGGAGGCAGTACACTGACGCAAATTACAAACCGACACTTGTCCACACCTACACAAATTACACAAGGTTTTCCCTACGCAACCTGAAAATGAATGCCCATGATGTCAAGGTACCGACACACGAGCATGTCACATCGACCTGTCCTGAGGCAGGCTTCGACCCCAAAATAGAAAACCCGAGTGTGACGCAGTGAAAGCGGGCAGATTTCTCGTATTCCGAGCCACAATGGCAGCAGTGAAGTGAGGAATCCTGGACCATGGTATCAACCACGGCGGACAAGTGACCAGCAATGGTCACAACACATCGAATCTGTAAAACATAAACTTTTCATTCACCCACGCTCCTCTTCTCCGCGGCGCATTCCACACATTCCAAAGCGATTCCCCAGCGAAATGCCCGAGTGGTAGCCCCAATGTAGCTCTCCCTACAGAAAATGTCATTCCTTTTCTCCAGCGGGGTTTAGCGGCATTGTACGAAGCTGTTCCCGCTAGATGTAGCGGCCAGCACATTAGTAGAGTTTATGTTGTTCGTTCCTTTTTGGAAGGTTCATAAACGCTTTCTGTCATGTAGTTCGGCACGGAGAAGACCAAGAGACGTACTTGAACATATCTACAAAGAGTACATATGTTCATATATAAATATATATATTTATATGGCACATATAAAGAGTACACATGGAAGTATACAATTGCAATGGTTAGAGCCTAAGTAGAACAGCCGCGTTACATGCCTAAGTATAGAGCCGCAGCTCAGACTGGATTAAACTCTCTTTGGTCACATCCCATTTTACAAACTCAAGCAATAAAGAAATGTGGGCGATCATTCTCAGCGGCTGGCCTCATATATCATTTATCCAATAAAGAAATAATAGGCTAGATGGGCACAGCCCCGTGGGTTGGCCTTAGCCTCTTACTCAGGGCCCCGCTAGTAGTAGAAATTACAACAAACAATGAGTACGGCGACACCCTTTCTCTGGTGAGGATGTCGAACCCTCTACTGTCGGGAGACTTTCTTCCCACTTGTCTCCCGCGAACCGTCGATCCACGCGGCCGCTGCTGAGTAATCTCTTTTCACAGGTGCATTGCCACGCGGAACCTTGCCTACTGCTAAGAGCAACTACACGGGAAAGAGAAAGACTACCCAGCCGCTATGCTGAAGGCCCAGCACCAGACGAAAGGGCAGTTTCTGGCTCTGAGAACAATGTCTGGGTGAAATCCTGAGTGCTTCTTCTTGCGCTCTTTGTCCAATCAGCGGACAAGATAAGGACGACTACCTTTCGCACTGCACAAAGTAACAGTGTAAAAAAAGGCTTGAGAGCAATTTGGGTTCTCGTTACCGGCCAGAACGAATGGTGCCATATGTGCGACCACCCGGTAGCACGTTCCGCTGACCCTCTCCCTATGAATGGCCTTCTGGCTAAGAGGGCACCGTAAAGCCGGCGACGACAGTCCGGTCGGCCTTCCCTATAACGCGGCACGCGTGCAAACGGAGGACTACGTCGATAATACAAGAAGCAAACAGGTGGGTTGTGGCAGAATCCAAAGACGCGCACCTGGAAGTGATCAGCCTCGAGCGCTGCCCTACACCATTCTTCCCTCAAATGAACACCCTCCTCGCAGGCACGCATCTACGACGGTAATGGTGGGAGAATAGGAGAAGACGGGCCTTTTCATTAGTGTCCTGTAGTTATACTTCATCTCACAAGCTGTTTGCAGCACTGGGAAAGGCAGGGGCGCCCTGCCCCACACAGACTCATGAGCACTGTTGTAGATAAGAGTATAATGATAATTATGCTCCTACGCTCACCCCTCCAATTCGGGGAGCGGGAGATGATTTTATCAGTGCTGCAAACAGCTTGTGAGATGGAGTATGATTGATTTACCGGGATAAGGATGCGGAGCGGAGAATTATGTTGAGCAGAGACGGTAGGTAAGCCTGAAGTGCGCACAGATAAAAGTTCTTCCCTTTCCTTTTCCTGCTCCTGGTGTTGCCGATAGCTCAAAAGTAGTTTAGAAACTGTTCGTCCAGTGAGTGGTCTTTTTTTTTTTTTTCGTTGGTACGCCGAGTCCGCTTGATGGCATCGGATCGAATGCCGGTTTGAAGTGAAATAAGAACACATGAGGCGTGGCCCGTGGACCGCCGGTTCCTCATGTGAATCGGCCTTTACGTGGGAAATTCTAAAGCATTACGAGCTGCGAGAGTAGTTCCGTTGTGAGCTCCGATTTCGCGCTTCGTTGCTTTTTCGATGTGTGCACATTTACTTCTAAAGGCGAAAGCCTTTCTTGGCTTATCAGTAGTTTGCGCAGAAAAGGACTGTCCGCGGAACGATGGCCAATACAACACAATAACATCCAAACAGGAGAAAATACCAAATTCATTCTTGATTACTTGTCTACAATGGCTTAATGACACTACATGACTAGCCACATTAATCATAGCCCGATCCCAAGTAAAAGCCAAAAATCCCAAACTGGATCCACACAACGAGTCAAGACGAAATTCAGCCATAATCAATTGTCTGTAATGCGTTAATGACAATGCATGATGACTTGCGACATTAGTCACAACCGTAATCCAAGTCATAGAAAAAATGTAATCCAGAATTCACATAAGCCAACAGGACGCAAGATGCCCACATGTGCTTTCATATTACAGCGCGTAAGGAGACTAAGTGCACCCTTTGAATTTTTTTACGTTACTTTATTTATCCGCCGCTTGTTTATATTTTTCTTTTAATTTTCTCCTTTTCATCCAGCTGCGGTGGTGCAGTGGTTAGGGGCCTTGACTGCTGTGCCCAAGTATGTGGGATCGAATGCCGGCCGCGGCGGGCGCTTTTCGATGGAGGCAAAAAGCAAAGCCCCGTTCAAGAACCCCAAACATTCGAAATTTTTAAATTCTTCCACTACGGCATTTCACATAGCCTTATCGCTTTGGGATGTTTAATCCCAAACACAACCAATCCTGTTTGTTTTTATTTTTTCCGTGTATTCATCTTATTTTTATTTACGTAGTGACGTTCTTGCATTTTCCCACAAGGCCCTCCAGCGTCCTTATGCTAAAAAAGGGGAGTTGAAAACTGCTATCAAAACGATAGCTTTTTAAATTACATGTAAGTGCTCTCCCTGGGAAGGCACAGATGATAAGAAAAAAGTCTTTGTGCAGTAATGTGTAAACTCTCTTTTGCTTACTAAGCCGGAGACTCTTGAAATGTGTATATAGATTGTTGGAATGAGGTTTTCTTTTGGAAGGTCCTACAGCAAACTTTGAACAAATATTTCATTTGAATCTTCAATGGAATTCGATGGATAGGTTCTTATATGTATAAAGTGATGACGGCATTTCGTATATGATGTCATTTCGCTTGCATAGCCTGTGGAAACGCCGAATGGCTGTTCGCCATGCCTATCTTCGTATTACACCTACCCGAGAGTGTATCGGGAACTCCATTCTAGTGATAACTGAGGTTTTAAACACACTTTTATGTTTACATGTGTTTATCAATACAATTAAAAACGTGATCAATTTCAGCATTTGATAATTGGATGTATTGCATGTAAAACGGCTGACATATGAAAAATCGGCCAGCCTATAGTGTTTGTGACATAAAATAAGTACGGCCAAAACAAACAAGCGTCGAGTATTTGTTAGCGCGCTCGGCTGGGGAACGGAAGAATGGTGGTTCGAGTCCCTGCCTAGACACGATTCAATTATTTTTCTTATTTGATTCTTATTACTGTTCTGTGTGCATCTCGTGATCCTGTATAATGAGCTAAAAAATCATTTGGCACTGTTAGGCAAGCAGTCGTCAGCTGGGTGCTAGCGAATTGAAACCTCGCCTCTTGCGAGCGACCTGTCTCAGAGTTTGGACTCCGTAATGAACTGGCTGAATTCATTTAATTTAGCAGTAATTTTAATATCGCTCAGAAGTATTTTGCTGGTATTACCATTTTTTTGCAAAGCACCAGTTAATTTTATTCTTAATTTTCCCTTTAGCTCACCTGTGATCCATAAGCTGGCGGCAAGATTTTTTTTTATCAGATTTCACTTGGGGGCGATAAATGCATATTTCGCAGCCGCAGTAAGGTCAACATCGCATGAAATATTTGTAGAATATATTATACTAAAGAAATAATTAGATTGAGTGTTCCTCGGTGTCCCTGTAAGGAAGGCGCATGCATGTGGCTGCATTCAAACTCACCCCTCAGCCCAGTGGCTTCCATCAAAGGCGCTTCATCGGGAAGTGTTGCCTCCAATAGTACATAATTTACAAAATAGTACACACTGCAGAGAAATTTTCGAAGGGGAAATACATCTATTACAAAAGTTGCCGTAAGCTATTAACTTTCCTTCATAAAAATCATTACACTAGTCAGTTTCCTAACATTGACATTAAAAATTTTTAAATCAAAATTGAAATATTCCTCACAATTTCCTTGGCTTCACTGACTGTTCGCATTCTTCACATGTAAGCTATATCGAACCCTTCATTTTCCTACCTTTTCTACCCGGCGACATCGCAGTTAGTCATTGTGAAAGACAGAGATACAGGGCAATTACAACTGCAGTGTGTTTTCGGTAGAACTTGAGAGCTTTGACTCTGAGTGCACTATGTATTTTTGTTCATATAAAAATGGAAACTTTAACAAGAAGGAAAACGACTAGCAAGCTCTCTAACCTTTGAGGTAACGACTCACATTAATTGCCTTTTGTGCTATTATTTTCTAAATATAGGCGGGGTGGAAGAGGGTGAGGGGGGAGCTAGGTGTCAGTACACTATTTTTCGGACCAAGAATCTCAATAGGCTGAGTACGTGAACAGCAAATTAGTCATTAATATCGCTCATGTGCTCTCAGACATCAAAAAGAAAAACTTCAAGCATTTAAAGTTGCGTACAAATTATCTTTGGATAAAACAGAAGAGCAAACGGATTATGCTTAGACGAATTTTCACTATTTTGCACTATTTTGATGCTTTTTATAAGTAAGCTCAACGCACCGAAAGATATAAGTTGCTCTCGAACTGAAACGCCAATGGGTACTTCTAAATTCACAAAAACGTTCTCTAAGCTCGCAAGCCATAGTAATCGAGCATCAATATTTCCTTCCACCAACGGAGATGAAACGTTTAAAATACCTTTATTTTTTCATTAAATGTACGATGTTATTCAACAAAACAAAGGTTACTATCAGAATGAACTGTCTGGAAGCTTTATTTATTGCTATAGTGTAGAAAAATAAACTTGGCTACCTTTGACGAATATGCTTGTTTGGTATGTAATAAATATGGTTTGTACCCAACATGCCACAAACTATAGCCAGAATTTCACAGCACATGCCAAGCGTGTCATTTAGTGTTTTATACGGGGATATGAGCGCCTTTTAGTTTCACCAAAAGGGTAGTTGTGGCCAATAACTTACCTTCTTTCTCTATAATAATAGGTTTGAGTTACCTGCAGATGGGTTGTGTTCAAAAATATTTGCTTGTTATATATACAAGTTGGATCACTTCCAGAAATAAGACGAGAATAACTTCTCATGTATAGAAATATCTTTTCTTCTGTGAAAAAGAACTGGAAGAAAACAGCATAACTGTCTTTCGCAGCTCCTTAAAAGGAGATATGCAAAATATACTCTGTGTTGAAAAGTAATGCCACTACATTCGGAGACAATTACCTGGAGCTATGCGACGGTGTACACAGTCTACACAGCTACACAGTCGACACGCGCACGTTCACTGAGCAGCAGTGAACGTCCAGATATTTTGCTGATCTCGAATCTTATGCCATTTTAGAATTGTTAACATTTATATCACACCATGGTTGCATTGCAGCACTAACTAGTAAAGCGGTAATGTACTAGTTGAATCCCGCCACAACGAATACCGCCACAACGAAATTTCCGCGACAACGAATAATTTTTTATTCCCCGCGAGTATCCTATAAGAATTAATGGCCTAAATTTCTCTGCACAACGAACCATTTTTGCAGAGCGTTTCCGCTTCAACGAAATTTTCGCGTTCAAAATCGAAACCGAAACTAGTTTTATTGGCGAGAAGTCCAAGTCAAATCCAAAGCCACATTAAGCATGAAATCACGTGATTGCAGTTCCGCCATTTTGGCTTTGTGTCGTGGTCGCGTTGTTCACTCGCTGCCTTTCTCTTCGACAACGACGAGTTTTCATCCGCAGGACACGATGGCAACGCAAGTGAAAAAACGCAAAACTCTTTCCCTTGAGCAAAAAGCTCAAATAATCGCCCAAGCAGAAAGCGGAAGGAAGAAAGCGGCAATTGCTGAAGACTTCGGAATTCCTGCAAGTTCGCTGTCAACGATTCTAGGCAATAAGGACAGCGTGAGAATGGCACTTGCTTCAGGCACATCCTCGAAGCACAAAAAGGTGACGCGGCCCCTCCATGAAGAGTTGGACAAAGCAGTGCATGCGTGGTTTGTGGAAGCACGAGCCAGCAACGTCCCCCTGTCCGGAAGCATCGTCCAGCAGAAAGCCTTGAACTATGCATGCCTACTTGGCATTGATGATTTTAAAGCCAGCATTGGCTGGCTAAACCGTTTCAAGGCCCGCCATAACATCGTTGGAAAAGTGTTGTGCGGCGAGTCAATGTCAGCAGACGTGGACGGAGCAGCTGCTTGGAAGGCGAGTAACATGGCCGGAATTTTAAGCAACTTCGCGCCTGCAGACATTTACAACGCCGACGAGACCGGGCTATTCTACGAGATGTTGCCGGCTAGGACGCTCGACTTCAAGGGGCAGCGCTGTCACGGCGGCAAACACAGCAAAAAACGCATCACAGTGCTGCTTTGCACAAACATGGATGGCTCGGACAAGCGTCCGCCGTTAGTCATAGGCAAAAGTGCCAAGCCGCGCTGTTTTAAGGGAACTCGTAGCCTACCTGTGCAGTACAAGGCGAACAACAAGTCATGGATGACCCGCGCTATTTTCACCGAGTGGATGATGGCATTCGACCGCGACATGAAGCGGCAGGGCCGTAAAGTTTGCTTGCTTTTGGACAATTGTTCAGCGCATCACTCCGACGAAGTCAAGCTCACTAACACGGAGCTGAGGTTTTTCCCTCCCAATTGCACGTCTGTCTTACAGCCTCTCGATCAGGGCGTGATTCTTAGCCTGAAGCGCGCTTACCGCGGGAGGTTAATTCAGCGGCTGCTTTTTAACACTGAAACCGGCCGAGACACGAAGGTGGACTTGTACGTGGCACTGCAGATTATGTCTGCTGCCTGGAGCACACTGGGGCGCTCAGTAATTGTGAACTGTTTCAGGCACGCCGGATTTGCCGAAGGTCGACCCGTACACTCTGCTGGCCTAACACCAGGCGTTACAGACGACGACGAAGAGGCGTCACCGGCTCCGGGGATCGCGGCCGCCTGGAAAACGCTGGGAGAAATAGGAACCGTGCCGCCTAATCTCGAGCTCGACGAATACATCGGCGCTGACGCTTGTGTTGTTGTTCACGAAGATGTGAGTGATGAGCAGATCATAAAAGCTGCCCGGAATGATAAGGACTCTTCCGATGAAGAAGACGACGACGTACAGGAAGCGCCGGCTGCGGCAACCGCCGTACAGGTGATGGACGCTTTTGATGTCATCAGGAATTTCGTTGCTGTCCGAGACGACGATGTTGCAATGGGTTTGCTGACCGAGTGCGAAAATCGCGTGACGGCGTTGCTCGCCGTGAAGCGTAAGCAAACCAAGCTTACAGATTTTTGGCATTAAACGCCTTTGCTGCTGCTTGGGCAATTCTTTCTGCGTTTCACGTCAAATTTTTGCGATAACGAAGTTCCGCGAGAACGAATTTTTTTTCGTGCACCGTGAATTTCGTTATAGCGGGATTCAACGTAGATAGTTAGCAAATTCCCAGTGTTCGTGCCAATGGCAACAACACTTATAGGGAATTTCTCCAAGCGTACATGGACCTTGTCTGTCACGTCTCCATGCCGGTTCCTGTACCCTTTCTCATTGCACTTGCTTGAAGAGCATTGATACATCGCGCGTTTACATTCCCATGCGCCTTCAATGATATATAGAGACGCATTTCTGAGTATTTCGTCGCCCAAAATATTTTATTGTGCATAAAGGTGCAACTGAAACCGACACCGCAACTGAGGCCAGATATCCCTGAAATACTTTGGGTACTAACACCATAAAAAGAGATTCCCCCCCCCCCCCGTAACCTTGGCTGCATACCTACAGGAATCTGACCACGATATTGCTATATTCTTGCTTATTTTTTTTTTTACTTCCTCATCATGTTATACAAAAGGGCAAAGTCATAGCACTTGAACTGGGTGGTCCATGCGTCAGTTTCCTGCCGGAGAGAAGATGACTGTTACTACCAGTCCTGCTGATTAGAAACTTCCGTTTTGCAAATAATAGCACCGACGCGTTGCCGAAGTCTTAGCACGAAGCAAAAACAAAACAAAAACCAGACCTCAATAAAAATTTATTTGCTCGCATTGCTAAGAGAGCTGACGAAAGGCACCGCACAACGTGAAGCGAGATAGGAATGACGCCTGATCAGACTATTTTGCTCATCAGTTCACACCTTTCTCTCCAGTGGGAACGAGGGGGGACCACGCAACCTACTCTAATCTTTCCTCTGCGACATGCAGAAAGCGAAGGAAAGCGCGAGAACGGACAAAAACGCAGGTGAGATTGGAACTGCTTCCCGTAACAGTAGCACAATAGCCAAAGAAATCTGCCCCGTACTGTTCTTGCTCGCATGCGCGTATTCTGATTTCGCCTCTGTGCTTCGTCATAAGGCACTTATTGATTCGGCGGTCGGTTCTCGTGCGTTCAGGTCAACCAACTGCTGTTGGTGTTGTTGTAGCTTTAGAAAGAAAGAACAGAAAATGCACGGGCCTGCTACTGGCTCTGTAGCTGAGCCACCCCCGCTGCCTCGTGCAGACAGAAGAGAAAATAGACAAGAAAAAAGAAGAGGGAGAGAAAGACGCGCGCCGCAACAACGACCGTCGTCCACCATCACCGAAGCGGTGGCGGGTTCAATGACGGCCTACAACAGATAAAAATTCAGTGACAGGCCAGCCCCCGCCACAAGCGGCGGTTACCTACCTGCCCCAGCCCCATCAGAACGAATGCGGAGGATGTACAAGGGCATCGTAAAGGCTTTTCTGCAGTACATGCTGAATAAGACCATATACCTTACTTCTCAGTTCTCCATGTATCTCACACCTTGACTTCCCCTCACCGCTGAAACAGCTCTGACCGGCTGTTGCGTACCTCTTTTATTCTGTTTTAATCTTCCTTTTCTCTCATCAAAGTGAAGAACTTCAACGCTGCTCGCAGTTCAGCCAGTCGCGAGCACCAAAGCAACAATCAAAGCAGCGTTTGGGACCATGGTGCCACTTCATTCTTTGAGACGCACATGCGAATTGCGCGCCTGTGTTTTTGCGTATAAGTGTACATGTCAAATATAGAAATCTCTTTAAAGTATCATTTTCTTATCTTGACACCGCGTTCACTATGCAGAAAAAAATGCGGACTAAAGCGAAATTTTAACTGCCACGGAATCGCACGCTAAATATCAAGCTGTTGCTGTGCAGTGTGTCGTCTTGCGCTACGCGCTGCGTTGCTTAGCCACTGCCTGCGACAGCTGCGTTACACCAGCTGGAGTTCATATGTGAGTTCAGCAGCAACAGCTCCCCGGCCGGGTAAGGGTGCCAGCAATGTCATTGTCATTTCACTGTATTTACTGCAATTATGGTGCTCTAAAGCGAAAGTTGTTGCTGCCGCAGATCTCGTTCAATTGTGCGAGCTACAAACTAAAATCGCCCGGAGCCGTCTTCCCTAAAGCGGTAATGTCAGGGAATCATCATGTAGATAATATCCCAGTCTAAACATACATGAGTTGTATAGGCAACCTGCGCCGCCTGAAAACAGCACTTTCAGTCATTTTGTTTTCCCCTCGTTTAAGCCATTGCCACGTTGTCTGGGACATAACTAAAAATATTGAAATTACTTGCTTGAAGAGAAAGTGTGTGTGTTCCTGCTTAGTTTGAACTGAAGTACAAAGCAATAGTAACTTTCATAGCATGTGTACAGTAATAATGTTTTATATCTACAGGCTTCAATTGCTTTCCTGGTATAAAAAAGCAGCAACTTAGTTGTACTCACTATAGCAAGTTACAATCAAGAATGCAGCGGCAAATGCGCCTCAGTGAAGCCCTCCAGACGTATAGCGTCAGCTTCCGGTGCTGCTCCCCCTTAAAAGAGAGCAACAACAGTATTTGTCCATGTCTCCCTAATACGGACAGTGTCTTCATTTCCTTTCATCTGGGGGCTGAAATCTGTCGCCGAAACAAGGTTCTTTGCACCTACTGTCAAGAGGAGAAAGTTATTGTCTTCATCGGTTGATGGAAGGTTATCTCTGTCGATGTCATGGGTTCGGGGGCTTAATTTGACAAATTTAACTACTGCATTCTTAACTTGTAACTCACTGCTAACTCCAAGGTAAAAACTGTATTACACGATACACCACTGCATGTTGCATATCAAAATCCTAGGAAAATCTTCCAGGAAGGCATTATTGCTTACTGGCTGCGGATCCCTTCACCGTAGCTGTGGCGTGTTGTAGGACGCCCGCCTCGGTTACGGGAGGTGGTGGGTTCGGCTCCCACTACCCGCCGTGAACGGAAAGTGCTAGCCGTTTCCTTGAAGCGTCTGGACAAGAGGCCTCTGTCGGATTAGTTGCTTTTGGACGCTTGGCAGGACAAGGGGAAGAGTATCAGGGCAGTGCGCGCTGTGCCGTTTTTTTGTGCGCCACTAGATTTGACTCGCGCTTGTAAAGCAAACTGCAGTGCCTATAAATATTTTCATATGCCTTCTCCCACATCGTTGTACCATCAAGATCATCTTTCTGTGGAGAGTAGCAGGTCAGATTTGAGTCATTCCGTCCACCCTCTCTGCCTTTCCTTTCAATAAACCAATCAACTGCCTGCCGAAAAACCTAAACATTCTAAATCATAAACATGTTGTGCGACTATTACGCCGATTTAGGATATGTAAACGTATTCCACCGCATCAGAAAATAGTCTAATTGCACTATTTCTTTTTTATTGCATTGTGTGTTATAAATTTTGCAGTCCTTTTTAACGTTACTGAGATATTGTCGCCTGGTGTTCCAAATGCTGCCCTTATGTCTTCGCATATGTATGGAACGAGAGTTCATCAAGGTCTAGATACATTTTCTCAGCCCTGTTGATCATTGTGATGAATGAATCAGTCTGTAATATTGCGTTAGAGTTGGAACGCTTATACAAGCAAAAATCAAGCGGTGATAGTCTGCTAGTAACCAGACTCTTTGATAACATCTAACCCTCTGCGGCGCGAGCAGATCAGCATCATTGGCCGTTGCTTTTGGCCATTTATAACCTCCAATGAGAATTAATACACATGGCTACATTCAAATAAGCGCGAATGCACATATCTAATATCACTCATTGAATACAGCGTTGTACAGCTTTACCAAATGCACAACTGCAGGCTGACAAGGATGCACACCGCATCAACAGCGGAAACCGGTCCAATAGAAAGTCCCTTTCCTCATAAATATATATCCTTTAGGCGAAGCGTCATTCCGCTGAATACACTTCTTTGTCAGGAAACAGCTACAGCATTGTAGCCCCATACGCACGTTCTTGTTTTTGTTTTTGTTTTTTCAAAGTCTGTGAAGCTCAGCAAAGGAATTTGAGCATGAACTTAGTCCGAGACAGCTGTTCCTAAAGTTGAAGGTCCGCTACGGTGCCAAACTATCTCGTTGTGGCGAAGCCTTCGTCGCCAGCCTCATCTCAGTCTTGCTGGGCGCCAATCGACTTTGGCCAGGACGCAGCCACAACTTGGTCTTTCCTGGGTCAACGTGCAGTCTCGCCATGAGCGCAACGAGTTTGCTCCATGTCACTGGCAGCACTTCTCCCCCAAGCGGCTGCGCCATCGCGCCTGCTGGTTTTTAGTTGGTTTTTGTGCCGCGCCTGCAGACAGAAGCCTGGCTGAAAATTAAAGGGATCTTGCGCAGAACATACATTCTGCCGAGCTCAAGCTGCTCACATGGGTTATGAAGAGATCAAGACACTAGCGTATGGTGTCTCTCGAGGTTGCGATAGCATCTCCAGTGAGCCCTACGCAGTGCAAATAGCGACAATCAAGAGCGATGAGTGGGATGTCAAATGATCCGGATTGTTGCTTTTTGTCTGTTTCTTTTTTTCTTCTGTCTGTCACTATAAGGATGGAAGCTTCCCTCTCTTTTCTTCGCGGAAATTTTTCTTTTCTTCCTCTTTTCACCCATCCGTCTTTGTTCTCTTGCCTTTCATTCTTTTGCTGATTTTATCCCAGATCCTCGATAAACTGAATGTTGGCCACTTAAATCCACTCACTCCGTAAAATTAATGCACTGTCACCACTACTTATAACATGCTAGCGAAGCATAGCTAGAATTCTGAGCTATCTACTTCACAAACATCCCTCAAGAGCTTGCTAGTCCGATTACCCGTGTCGCAAAGTGGTCTTCCATTTCGACGGATTATCTCTTGCCTTTAGTAATTCTTCGATAATAATCCCCTCTAACAAAGATTATAGTGACATTTGCCAGTGTCCTCTGAGGTGCTATTTATTCTGTCTTCCTTCGCATACATCCTAAACAGCCGCCAGATTTCTTTTTGCCTGCGCACTGATGAACACAAAAATCGGCAAAACGCTACCCTGTGCGCAACATTCACAACAAATTAGTCCCATGTACGCTCGGCTACTCGCATTTCGAATGTTTTTTTCCACTATCTATGTTCAATGAGCTGAAGAAGTGATTGAACCTTATCTTCATAACTTTTATACAGGCCATTATTTACCTTCCTGGCTAATACAAACGACGGCATATCGCGTTGTATCCAGGACGCAATTCTATAAATGTATTGTTAAGCTGTTCAGCTATATACTTTTAAACGCGTTTTGAACTTAAGGAAATAAATTGTGACGCACCCTTCTCTTCCTTTCAATCATGTACCAACAATCCCAAGCATGTATACCCTTTTAGAGTGCAAGATGGAAGTTCAGAGGCACACAGTGTTGTCGCATGTCTGATCTATAAGTAGCACTTCGCTTTTACTGCCAGTGATGCCTATGTTAACCTAAACGATCAGCGAATGTCACTGAGGCTTATCAATGCTCTTTCAGCCGACATTCTAACAAACTCGTTGAAGGCGGTTCTTTAAGCCAGGTCAGAAATTTCGAAAGTCGTAAAAGATTATGTCCTGCGCGGCAAAACAATGCACATCGTAGTGCGCGTAGTTCGTTTACTTACGGTTCGGAGATCAGCCATGGTGGCCCGTCCACTGTAATCAAAACTACATGCGGCAGGTCGCGCAAGAAAAAGGAATAACAGCAAATGCATACTTTTCTCCCTAGCAAGATTATCAAGAGTAGGGACACGCGTATTCACCGACCGCACTAAATTATGTAAAATCAAAGCAGGCATCTGCTTTTTCATGGCGCTCCTCCGTTTCTCAAAAGGATCTGGAAACTGGTATTTCCGCAGCATTGCACTTCAGTGACGATAAACGACTCCCACGAGAAGCGTTTGATGCAATGATTTCTGTCTTTAAATAAACTTGCAGCGTACAAAATGCAAACGAAGACACGTGTTATTGAAGTGAAAATGAGTGGGAGAAAACACGCCCGCATTTAATTCCCTCTGAATCTTTTTGTCATAGAGATATATTTATTTTGGTGTGCCTCAAAAGCCAAATAGCCTAAACTAGCGCGCACTAGGTCACATACACTCTTAGAAAAAAGGTTAGTAAGAAGCTAGTAAATGCAGCAGTTACTAACTTCGAATAGGTTTTACTACCTTTTTACTAACCTTGAACTAACTCGCAACTTTTTGAGGTAGTAACGGCTCCCATTACTAACAAGTGAGTTTCTGCTAGTAGTTTTGACGAGTTAAATGCTAGAATCCCTGGGCAACTTTACCATAGTATCTTGCTAGCGTAACTTTACCAAAATTTTCAGAAATTCATGCTTTGGCTGTTCTTGCCAGTCATACATTAAAACTTATTCCAGAATTAACGAGATGCATTACTTTCAATCATTTAATGGCGTTCGTTTTATTTTATGTTTTTTTTTTTGAAGTCAATGTTTTTGTGCACTCTTCAAGCTAAAGAAAAGACATTACAGAATTTGAGTTTTCTTGCCCCATGCGAGCTCCTGACAGCGTAATGCGGTGACGAAAAAAGTCAGAGCGACACTTAGCTCTTTGAGGAAAAGCCTGCAGTATAGTGAACTGGGACGCTTTGTGGGAACCACCTGCAGTCAGTCACGGACAAACGCTCAAGTGCGGATGGCGTCATTTTAGAAGCAACACATTTTTAAAGAAAATTGAAAATAATTTGTATTCACGTTGCATAGCACAAGGTTTTTGCGTCTACTGCTGTTGTTTTGTTCATTTTAACATTGTGCTTTCCACCAGTGCAACAGAAATGCACAACGACCCGAAATCAATACCTTTCCACCTCGCATGTAGTTGCCTGCAATCAACATTTATTCCATTTTCTCTACGTATGGTCCAAGCATCAACACCCTGTAAGCGCGCGCGCGCTCACACACACACACACACACACACACACACACACACACACACACACACACACACACACACACACACACACACGCACACACACACACACACTCACTCACTCACTCACTCACTCACTCACTCACTCACTCACACACACACACACACACACACACACACACACACACACACACACACACACACACACGCACGCACGCACGCACACACAAAAGGTGCCGGGAGGAATGCGAGTGGGCTAGACGGCTGGCAGGGGCTGTACCGTCGACATTTGATCCAAGCATCCAAACGTGCCGGCGCTGCAGGTGGCCGAAGTACGGCGGACGGTAGACGCCGAAATATGAAACGGTTTCATACGCGGCTATAAAAAGAATAGTGGGGCGATGGCTAATACTCGGGCATATTCTCCTCTCACTTTACGCATGCTTTCCGCTGTGCGAAACTGCGCGCTGTGGACGGGAGCGTCGTCGTTGTGCTGGTGGCATAGTGGTTGTCGAGTCTCATACTTTCGTAAATGTCTGCGTGTCCTGGTCCACATATCAAAGTTCATGAGCACCATCGGAAAGTCCACACATCAAGCACCACGTAAACGTTGCTCTTGCAGACATGGACTCCAGGACCCCATCGTTTTTGACAGCAGAGCCGCCGCTCGTTTGTCGCGCATTGGGCCAGCATTGACTAGTCAGACTGGCTTATTTTTATTCGTTCTGCCTCGAGGTGTTCGCCGTCTGCCACCGATACTGATTTTGGCTGGAAGAGTGACGCCTAAAGGCGGAGTCACACTGCGGAAACACAACAGCGACATCAACCGAACAAGTTCGCCAAACAAGCCGCCAACAAGTTTCCGAACCAACTTGTTGCCCAACAGCATGTCACACCGCAGAAACAGCAGGGAAGCCGAACAGGTTGCTGCAGTGTTGCCTCGGTGTGACAGTGTTCAACCAAACAAGTTTGCCAAACAAGCCGTCAACAAGTTTCCGAACCAACTTGTTCCCCAACAGCATGTCACACCGCACGAACAGTCGGGAAGCCAAACAGGTTGCTGCAGTGTTACCTCGGTGTGACAGTGTTTGGCAACCAAAACAAGCAGGAAACAGTGTCCGTCAACGGTGTTCGGCCTGTTCGCTGGCCGGGCGAATTTCCGGACGACAACAGACCAACCAAAGTACTCATATTTGAGCTGATTGACCCATTCCTGCGAATTTCCTACTTGCAGATACGGTTTTCTTTTTTGTTTTTTTGTTTTTTGCAGAGTTTCCATGCAAACCATTTCCCCCGTTGTGGCGTCTTGCAGGCAGCGCATTCACCCGTTCGCATGGGCTCGGAGCTTCGGCAACGGCGTCTCCCGCGGGTGGCGATGATATGCGCTGCTGCCTGCCAGCCGTAACGTCGCCGGCCGACTTATTGCGCCGGGAATTCCCGCCTTGGCGGCGGCTGTGTGAACCTTGAACCAAACGTGAGCGTCCCGTGTGTGCGCCTGGGAACATGCGACGATTCGGCGCCGTGCCATCCGTGTTTACCTTGTTTTGGTAGTGGTGTTTTCTTTTTGGAATGGGCTTAGTGCGCAGCAAATACAGCGTCCATGCTTTGATGCGAGAGAGTGCGATCACGGGACACCGAGCAGCAGTGCGTGGTGCGTCGACAATGAGAGCGGGCACGTGAAGAAATGGGCGAAGGAGTGAGTGGTGCGTCAGCACGGAGAGCGGATGTTTGAAAAATGTGTGCGAACGTGCGTGTGTGAAACGAAGAAGTGTATTTGTAATCGAGTGGTTAATTATTGATAAGGTGTATGACGTGATCGGATCAGCGAAGCTCGCGTGGGCGATGTTGTGCCTGGCCAAAGCCGCCTAGAAATTCAGCCGGACGCCAAACTTCTTCGGCAAACGCCTCCTTCACAAACTTTGGATACTTCTCTGCAAAGCACCAATGCACTGGAGGCGAGCCGTACCAAAGGGACAGAAGCGACGTGTTTTAACATGCGCTGAACATCCAGACAGCACGGCGCGCCGTGGCCCTGACGGTGAACCCCTTCTCGCCCCGCGGCATATTTGAAGCGAGAGCGCAGCAAGCTCTCCCATTGGCCCTGCGAAAGTGCTGCCGTCGGATTGGACCATTTTGAGCGTCAACGGTTCTCGGCAACGGAGTCTCAAGTGCTTCCGTTCGAGACTCCGAGTGTGAGTTCGTCACGAGCGTCCATCGGGAGCAGTTCGCCCCCTGACAGTGCGGACGCGGCGGAATCTCCCCGGCCGTCGCTGCGCGAGAACAGTCGCGTATGGCTATGTTAGCTTTCGGCCCCAGAGCCGATCTTGTTGTGTAAATACATGTAAATAGTGTATAAAGCCTTTTCTTCATCTCACCAACGCCGACTCGGATTCATCGCTACCGCCCAGGAAGCTGACAGCCCTCGTTCACGAAACGGGTGACGAGCGCTGCGTTACCAGCTCCTTGGCACAACCCTGTTGACGGTGGGCTACTGTGTGATAACCCCACTGGCACAACATTGGTGGCAGCGGTGGGATCCACTGGCACAACCCTGTTGACGGCGGGCTACTGTGTGATAAATCCACCGGCACAACATTGGATGGCAGCTGCGGGATTGACCGGCGTCAGGCACCTCGGCGCGGTGAGTACCTGAAGTTTCCCTCAAACGCCAGACTTCTCTAACACACAGGGTAGCTTAGAGAAAGGCTGAGCGTAGCATTGCGTTAACCTTGCGTGTTTCAAGCCTACAGGAAGTGTTTTGAAAACCAGGGGATGCTGAGAAGGGAATCAGTGTGAGAAAGGCTTGCGCATCTCTTGCTAGGAGCGAGATAGCGAACGTATATTACACTATTCTAAAAAGGCAAACAACAAGAGGCCGGTAAAAGATGGAGAGTTACAAGGTCAAAGAACTTCTCCAAATTTGTGAGGAGTTGGGCATCGATTTGGGCTCAACAAAAACAAAAAAGGAAATCCTTGAGATCATGCAGGCAGAGGACGTGACGGTTGAGGAAGCCGCAGAGGCCTGGGATGATATTCAAGAGAGAAACGAGAAAGAGGAACGTGAACGTCACGAGAAAGAGGATCGTGAACGTCACGAGAAAGAGGACGCCCGCGTAAGGCAACTGATGCAGCTGGAGATTTCAGCGCTTAGAATGAGCGTGGAAAAGATTAAAGCTTTTAATGTCATTCATTGTAACGGTTCAATACCGCGAGACTGTCCACCACCGTTCCTCATCGCCGAGGATATGGCAGTGTATTTGGAAGATTTCGAGCGTGTCTGCAAAAGTAAGCGCTACGAGCGAGATACTTGGGCACAAACATTGGTAGCTATTCTCTCCGCTGAGGCGTCGGAAGAAATCAAGCGCGTGATAGACGTTGACTTGAAAAGCTACGATTACCTGAAAGAGTCTTTACTGAAAAGACATCGGCTGTCACCAATAGAACTTAGGGACAGGTATCAGCGTGAGAAAAACTGTACCAAAACGTACTTCGATTTGGCGTATCAGTTGAAAGCCGATATAACCGAATGGCTAGACAGTCAGGAAGTCTCGGAGCAAATTGTACTTGCACCAGAGAATGAGACACAGCTTGGGGAAGCGGCCGAGCAACGCGATAGCAGCAGCGAGTCGATCGAGCCTCGAACAGAAGTGGTTACCTTGGTCGAGCCACTGGCAGCTGAGACGGTTGGAGCCGACTCCATCGGCGAGAAATCCGCAGTGACACCGTCCTGCACGCCGCCTCACGTAGCTGTAAGCAATCCGATTGCACCAATCGAGAGTGGGGAATTGGCAGTAAATCAACCGCCTGACAACTCAGAAGCAGCAGTTGTACAGCGTGGCGGAGATGTAGTCAGGCTAGGAGACGACAAATTGGCGCTGTCCGAGATCAGCGTTGTCGTAGATCATCACTCGCGGAAAAACGAAGTGGCGCTCATGGAAACTGCGCAGCCCACGAGTGGTGAACAGCTAAGGCAAACCCATGACGCGGACGCTGTCAAGAACCACACCTGTGAAGTCGACAGCGAGCGACTAGACAGGAGCCATGAATCTTCCTGTCCTGACGCGCTCAATTGTATTGGCGAAAACAACCTTGGAGCGAACATGGACCTCACGCGATCCGAAACGCCCCAGCTGTCGGACGAACGTGATCGTGCGCCGGTTAGCGCTGAGCGATGCGGCACACCGGCAGATCAGTGTAACTTGAGTGGCGAGCCTGCAGAGGATATGCCTAGCTTAGGGGCTGGCGTGAGCGGGCCTTGTCCTTGTTCGGACGCGACTGGCAGTGAGTCATGCGCTGCTGGCCGCGATGCAGGCGCGACGCCGCACTCCGACGATGTCGGCGCCATACTAGCTCCAGTTACCAGCAGCTTGAAAGAGCTGGCACAAAAAGAAAGAAAGCAAAAACTCAAGTGCCGCCGTCGAAAAGAGCGGAAAGGCAGGTGCATGAAAGAATGCTCTCATCGAAAGGTGAGAAAACGCAAACGATCGCGAAAGGAAAAGCGGCGATCCCAGCGGCGCAAATGCACCCGTGCTGAGAAAATGCGCGATTGGTGCGCAAAGCGTAAGGAACGAGACAGATCGTTCAACAAAGCGAGTAACTTATGCATGTCTGTTCTTTCACGCACAAAGTGGAAAGAAAGGTCTCGTAGAGAAATGGACAGCCGAGGCTGTAGCGGAGGGAGGAGAGCCAAACCGCCCAAATACTGCTACGCATTTTGCCGCTTGCGGAAGAGAGCAGCACAATGCGAACTCGGATGCTTTGAGCCGTGCATTCGAGACGTAGCTACCTTCAACGAGCGTTTCGTCGCCAACGGTAACTTTGTAGGCAGATCGGGGCAAAATTGAATGACCTCCTTACTTCCTCAGTTGTGCTTTACGGCCCAAGTGATTTCAAGGAGACTCTTTTCCATTACTGATCATTAATTTTCCATCCTAGTTAATGTATATCTTTAATATGCAAAATTGTTGTTCGAACCTTGTGTACTGCATCCTATACACTTGTCTCTTGTTGTAGTGGGAGCAAAAAGGGGACAACAATTTAGCTAATTGAATTTGAAATTTTGCCTCTGTCTGGTGTTTGACGGGTGACCGAGGGTACTTGCTTGTGTTGGGTGTTGCCTGTTGTCGGTCGGTTTCGCAAGCCGCAGAACAGTCTACCGTTACCAGTGGCGAGTGGCAAGGGCATCGGAGCGACCCGAGCGAAGTTGGTCGACGTGCCCCAACAACAAGGCTGTCGGCAGAGATCCTGACCTGGCGAGTGGAACCCGAGGCACGTGAGGCTACCTGGCGCCCGGACACTGTACGTGAGCTTGGAGGAACCTGGCGAACGAGCGCGCCCGGCATCCGAGCCACATGCGAGCAGCTCGTCTTCCCGGCGCATTGTCTGATGGCGGGGGTGCTGTTGTGCCTGGCCAAAGCCGCCTAGAAATTCAGCCGGACGCCAAACTTCTTCGGCAAACGCCTCCTTCACAAACTTTGGATACTTCTCTGCAAAGCACCAATGCACTGGAGGCGAGCCGTACCAAAGGGACAGAAGCGACGTGTTTTAACATGCGCTGAACATCCAGACAGCACGGCGCGCCGTGGCCCTGACGGTGAACCCCTTCTCGCCCCGCGGCATATTTGAAGCGAGAGCGCAGCAAGCTCTCCCATTGGCCCTGCGAAAGTGCTGCCGTCGGATTGGACCATTTTGAGCGTCAACGGTTCTCGGCAACGGAGTCTCAAGTGCTTCCGTTCGAGACTCCGAGTGTGAGTTCGTCACGAGCGTCCATCGGGAGCAGTTCGCCCCCTGACAGTGCGGACGCGGCGGAATCTCCCCGGCCGTCGCTGCGCGAGAACAGTCGCGTATGGCTATGTTAGCTTTCGGCCCCAGAGCCGATCTTGTTGTGTAAATACATGTAAATAGTGTATAAAGCCTTTTCTTCATCTCACCAACGCCGACTCGGATTCATCGCTACCGCCCAGGAAGCTGACAGCCCTCGTTCACGAAACGGGTGACGAGCGCTGCGTTACCAGCTCCTTGGCACAACCCTGTTGACGGTGGGCTACTGTGTGATAACCCCACTGGCACAACAGCGAGCTGTATGGTTGTGCGGTCAGGACGCCGACTCGACGTCCGGACGAGGAATTCCACTCGTGTTGTGTTGCAAGCCAAGGTGGTGGTCTGTCGGGTTCGCGTTCTCACGGTCGAGGCTTCACAAATGCCTCTCATGTGACTTCCCTGTACTCCTGTAAGTATGTAGATGAATCACGGCAGAGATGCCGTAAGCCTCTGCCTATTCCTCCAAACTGCTCATCATTTCTCAGGACGGGACCTGAGGAGATCGACCAGAGTGAGCGCCGAACCGAGGGTCCCACAATAACAGTGCCCTCGTTCATCATTAAAGCAAGCTCAGAGTAACTGGGACAGCCACTTTGTCTATTGAATTTTTCACAGGCACGTGTATAGCGCATGAATTTGGGCGAAATAGTAGCAAAATGGGCGGCTCCTGACATCAGCGCCTCAACGAGCAGCAAGTTTCCGCGGTGTGACACGGTGTCGCCCAACTGTCGGAGAACAAGTTCGCGGCAGCTGCTGGAGGGCGACAACGACATGTTTCCCAATAGTTCGTGTTGGCGCGATGTGACAGGGCCGCCAACACTGCGCGAACACGCTGTTGACAGACAGAGTTGACCAACTGTTTCCGCAGTGTGACTAGCGCTGTGTTCGTCGCCCATGTCTAGTGATTTGGAAAGACCGAGAGTTATTCAAGCCAGCGTGCAGCATCGGCAGGAAGACCTGACAAATGCTTTGCTGGATGGCGATTTAGGGATGGTGCAGAAAACGTGCGCTTCGAGGTAAGTTGCCCGTTTTCATCTTCATTGCTTGGAATGCAAAGACCTGCGTATTGCAAAAGTATTTATTTATCGCCATTGTTAGTAAATCGTTGCTGAGTGTTTCCTGATCCTGACAAGAAGTAAATGCCGTAGAAATAATGCCAACTCTGTTCAAGTGAAACTGAACAGAGTAAGCTGTAGAGCCATTTGCTACAAACATTATGCTCAACGAAAACGACATGTTTTGAGTTGACAGTAGCACATGTTCTGTTGTTGCCTGTCTTTGTCCTGTGAAAATGCTGTTTTTGTTGAGCATAAACACCGCTGAAAGTAAAACGAACCTAACACAGTAAAAATTATGCCTCGTGCGAAGGAAGCAATGTGTTCTTTTTTTTTTTTTTTTTGAAATAAGGTTTGCTCACGTCTATTTAAATCATGTTTTTTCGCACGTGATTACATTGCAGTTCTATCGTGTTTTTGTAGTAATTTGTAGGTTTGTAGTAAACCCAAACCTTGTGGAGATTTTTGTTATTTTTTGGCACCCGCAGTCCTAGAATATTTTGTAGCAAACTGTAGGTTTGTAGTAAATTCAAACTTTTGCTGTCATTTTTGTTATTTGTCGGGAACATATAACTTGGTTACAAACTTACTTCAAGACCGTATAAGCTTAGTTTTTCTGCTTTGTTTTATATACAATTATTGGGTCCTAGTGCATCTGCTCGAGCTACGCGCGTCTTTAGAAACATGTTTCTGTAATCTGTACGCAGTCCAAAAAATTCCTACAGCCTTGTCACAAACTGGAAATGATTTAGTCAAGTGAAACCAATTGCTGGGCTAGTTGGTGCATTTCACAGAAAAGGAAATATTCACAGCGCTAGCAAGTATGCACTCGTAGACACACATAGAATAGACGCCGAATCCAACTTTTTTTTTTTTTTTTCGAAACGACAGCAAAATGAAACGTATGTTTGTTTGTTTGTTTTTTGTTTTTTTTAAGAAATTTGGAGTCAGCGCCTGTCCTGTGTGTGTCTATTTGTGAGTGTGTATTTTTTAGCGCTGTGAACCTTCCCTTTTCTGAAAATGGTTGCATAAAATATCCATCCCAAAATTTATATCTGTGTGTTTATATCTATCTTTTTGGAAGAAGCTTCGTTTTGGTGAAAGGCACTTACTAGCTTAGCATCTGGTGTTACTTGACTAAATCATTTCCAGTTTGCGACAAGGTTGTAGGAAGTTTTTGAACTGCATACAGATCTTTTCTTTTTTTTTTTTTAAGAAGTTTCATTTTGGTGTCCTTTCGAAACAGAAGATGGAGTCAGCGCCTTTCTTGTGTGTGTGCATTTGTGAGTGTCTATTTGTCAGCGCTGTGAATCTCTCCTTTTGTGGATATTATTCTATAAAATATCCATCCCAAAATGTATATCTGCGTATGTATATTTATTTTTTTAAATTTCATTTTATGAAATGAACCAACTAGCCTAGCAATTGTTTTTACATGACTAAATCATTTCCAGTTCACGACAAGGTGGAGGAATTTTTTGAACTGCGTATAGAATTCTTTTTGTTTTCAAAGAAGTTTCATGGTGGTGTTTCGAAAAAAAAAATATTCAGTGCCTGTCCTATGTGTGTGTATTTGTCAGCGCTGTAAATCTTTTCTTTTCTGGAAATGATTGTATAAAATACCCATCCCAAAAATTTTTATCTGTGTGTGGTATCATAATTCTATGAATGTTGCTTTGTGTTTAGAAAAAACGATACAGCCTGTAAATCTGAAAGCACCGGAATGTATGAAATAAAGGTAATAATTTTCAGTGGAATTTAGGCGTGTTCAATAAACTGCAGACTTCATTATTTGAAAGAAAAAAATCAATTTCATAAGTTCTAAGTCTTTATTGCTCCCTTTTATTGTCATTGAAGAAGTGGTTTTAAAATATGTCAATTTTCTAATACTTGCAGATCACTTTGCTACTGAATGGTGGAACTTTTGCCTCTGCATGGTTGCGAAAAAATTGAAAGCCACATTTCCGGGTGAGGCCAGTAAGTATAAATTTGTTATAAATTCATTTATGAAGTTCTAATTTCATTACTTTCAATGTTGCATTTTAGGACATCTACCCAGCATTGAAGCGCGTCCGGATGAACCCTGATGACGCCGATGCAATATATGCTGGGTTTGAAGATATCAAGTTCGAATGCTGGACGTCATCGTGGGACTCAGGCATGCCATTGAGAGCTCCTGGATATTTAATGTCAGGCATTCAACGTGCAACGAAAACGTTTGCGCAGTGCTAGAGCATTTATGCAGCCTAAGAAGCTCATCGCCACTATGCCCATTAGCTCTCAGGGCGATTTCTGCCATTCAAAAGGGCATAGCAACGCTGTCTTTAAATACGAATAAAGTGAGTATTTGTTGTTCAGAAATTTTGTCATCATTGCTTCAAGACTGCTGCGAACAAGGTAACATTAGTTAGCATCTTGTTTGTAGATCAGCTCAATGTTGCACCGAACTTGAAGCCGATTACAATTGACCACATATTACGAATAATACAATTATTTTTATTTACCAAATCTTTATTAAGGTATTCAATATTTTCAGAAATAATTTACCTATCGATGCATATATTGGCTCCATACAGGTAGCAATTCATACCAGGTTTCTGCCGCAGTAAGCACTAGGACCTATGTAGTGAGAACCTCTAGGCCATGTAGTATTTTATACTAAAGAAAAGGTTGCACATTATACTACCTTTTCAATGGTAACCCATAATAAGAACTAGGTATATGTTGTAATAAGCACTACGTCCTATGTAGTACGAATCTCTAGGTGCGGTAGTGCTGCGTACTACCTAGAAGGTAGTATATTCCACTACCCATGAATGGCAAACTATAATGCACGAAGGTGTCGGTGTTCACTAACCTACTACTAACTGGCGCTAGTACTGCTCACTAACTTCCCGGGGTAGTAAATTTCACTAACTGTATTTTTACTACCTCGAGTTACTAAGAAGGTAGTGATCTATAGGACAAGTAAAAGGTTAGTAGTTACTTAGTGAATTCACCAACCTTTTTTTTAAGAGTGTACATCACAAAGACAAATGAAGAACTTCGAAAGCAAGGAATGAAAGCAGCAATTAGGCAAATATATCCGTGTCAATAAATGTCGCGTTGTACAAGACTTGTAAACGAGTCATCGGACAGATAGCATGCAAATAAGGGTCACATACATCACAAAGACAAATGAAGAACTTTGAAAACAAGGCACGAAAAAGCAGCAATTAGACAAATTATCCATGTCAATAAATGTCGCGTTATAGGAGATTTGTAAACGAGTCATTGGACAGATAGCATGCCAGTCAAGGTCACGTATATCATAAAGACAAATAAAGAACCTGGAAACCATGGCACGAAAGCAGCAATTAGGCAAATATATCCATGTCAACAAATGTCGCGTTATACAAGATTTGTAAATGAGTCATCGGACAGATAGCGTGCAGATCAGGGAATAACTCTTTGTGGGGAATAAATCTAAAAACCTCGATGACTGATGACTGTACAGGACGACCAGAGCGTTAGGATTCTTCACCATTTTAATTAATTGCTTTCTTACAATGCGAGGATTTCCTCGCTACTTTAGAAATCCCCCTTTTGTTGCAAGCGAAAAGTCAGTTTGCTCAGTTTTTATAAAGTAGCACAACTTCTTTAAGGCGTAAGCAGGCAGCGAGAGCAAAAAGAGAGAAATGTTCAGAGATTTCGCTTGCCTATTACCACCGGCATGCTAGCGTTAAATGGTATGCAAAGACTCTATGCCGGATACCCCGAGTTTAGCATAACACATCTACCTGAACTGTGTCGAAGAATTTATGTGATAAACGTTTGCTATCAGGACATGAATTTCGGCACTCGGAACGCTTTCCAGTTTCCTTTGTTTATCTAGAGTCACTGCACGGTTATCACAATTTGGGCGTCGTTTTATGGGCTTCGTGGGCAGTCAACAAAGTACGACGTAATGATCGAGCCAACACCACGCAGTTGAGTATCGAGCTACCGACTACTTGTGCAAGTACGTCGTAAAAGAAATATTCGAGTGCGCTTGTACTATTCGCTTTAGAGTAACTTACGAGCATTTTATAGTGCGCAAACTGTGCACTGAATGTGGTTTCACAAGCTTGGTGCTTATTCATTTTCCTTTGCCTGCGAGCGAACGCTACAGCCGCGCGCTAAACTGGAGCGGCTTTTGTATCACGTAAAGCTTCCGCGGGAACATAGCCTCCCGTTGCGACGAAGCCTGACAGACTGTGGGCGCGATTTTAATGAAGCGATGTCTCCGAAAATAAACTCTGCGAGGTCAAGTGCGAACAGCTCTGCGCCCTTGCGCCCTGTGTACGGCAGTGGCATACAGGCTCTGCATACTTGCCGGCTCCTGCACGTCCAAAGCAACGCTAAACGAGTGAACTTACGTTCTTGCTCTACTTTTATTTGTTTTCCTAGCTCAAACTGGTGATCTTGTTTTATCACTGACCATGTCAGTCTTTTAATTTGAAGGAACCTTTATACGCCCGGCCAACATTTTCTGGCTATGCAGCCAACGCTACAGAGCCGAAACGCATCAGCTCACTGCGCAGCAGATTGTAGTCCCTTCGTAAATTTCACGGATTGTGCTCCGGAACAAGGAGGATTAAAAAAAAACTGCTCGAGCGGAGGTTCAGAGACTTGGAATGGGAGCAGTTAGGGATAAGGCTAGATGGAGAATAAATACCTCAGTAATCTGCGGTTCGTTGATGGCATTGCCTTGCTAAGCAACTCGGGGGATGAACTGCAAATAATTATTGACGACCTAGACAGGAAACTTAGTAAGGCCGGCTTGAACATCAATATGCAAAAGACTAAGGTAATTTTTAACAGTCTCGGAATAGAACCGCAGTTTATGTTAGCGAATCACTGGAAGTAATCGGCGAATATGTCTACTTGGACTCCGAACCATGAAAGGGAAATAACTAGAATAAGATTGGGATGAAGGTCATTTGACAAGCACTCGCAGATTACGACTAGCAGCTTACCGGTATCGCTCAAGAGGAAAGTATACAACAGTTGCATCTTACCTGCACTCACCTATGGGGCTGAAACGTGGAGGCTAACCAAGAGGGTTCTACCTAAGTTCAGGACAACTCAGAGGGCTATGTAACGAAAAATGGTAGGGGTAACATAAGAGATAGGAAGCGTGCAGAGCGGGTCAGAGAAATAACTCAAGTTATTGCCATTCTAGAGGAAATCAAGAAGAAGAATGGGCATGGGCAGGACATGTAATGCAAGGAGAGGATAACCGATGGTCGCTTAGAGTAAACAACTCGATTCCAAGGGAAGAAAAGCGTAGCAGGGGGCGGCCGAAAGTTAGGTTTGAGGAGGAGGTTAAGTTCGCAGGGGTCAAGTGGATACATATAGCACAAGACCGGGTTAATTGGAGGAATATGAGAGAGCCCTTCACCCTGGAGTGGGTATTAGTCAGGCTGATGATGATTATTATGATGATTATAATCGCTTAAATTGCTCTGCGACCATTCTCTTAGCCCTTCAAACGACCGGTTGGCATCAGTCATATCTATCCAGTGATCAAAGTAACTGAAGATACGAGCAGTCAGCTGCTTGCCTGTTTCACCATATGTTCTGTCTCTGCTTGTCGAAATTTCTCTTGGTATCCTTGTGCAGACCCACTGCAGCGAGGTTTAACCTTTATATAATGAAGCGAATCTTCCGCTGTCATACGGTCGATTATTCTAACTGCTTCCCAGTTTGCAACATACTAACGGCTACAGCCCATTTCTCTGGCGACCATTGCTGTCCGGTAGCCACACGCTTGAATCGCTGCACATAAGCATGAAGATCGTCACGTCGTTCATCGAACACAGGAAGTAATTTTTGAAGATTGAGAGAATTGGAGAAGCCAGGCGCATCCGAGACCTCGGCATCAGAATACACATGTGGGCGCCACCCTGCAGTCTGAGCTTTACACCAGTACGCCTTCTCTCTCTCAGCACCTTCCTTTCTACATTCGGCGACTTTTTTATGTTCCGCAGGCTTTCCATAAGGCATATATAAAAACCGATGTAAATTATTATCCGTAAGGAACCGGAGAAGGCTCCTGCTGTTATCTTTGTCGGTGAGCCATTTCCCTGGAAAAGTCCTGTTCCCCTGTTGCGGTTAGTTCCACTTCTTACAGAATCTGTGTCCTTGATGCCCTTGTCCCTGCACAAGTCCACAGCAGGTGACGAACATCCACTTCTGCAGCTGGTGTGGAACACTTTGGGCATGTGATGGGTTCGATGTCTTCTTGAGATTGAAGTGAAACCTCCTCCAATGTCGTTAAGTGATGAGGGAGGTGTAAAGTAAACGGGGGAATGAGGGCGCGTGTACGTTTAGTTAAAGAGGGTGCTAAGATGGGTACAGCGGAGCGGGCATCAAACGGAGGGATCAAAAGGAGGGGGGAGGGGGGGGTTGCAATCCAGGCACTCAATAAAAATTAGCTGAGGCTTAGCTTTAGTTAAACCCGGTAGGTTGCGAAAGCAATAATAACCTGGCTACGATGTTGTTCCGTTGCCGTTCTTCTTCTGTTTCCTGAACGTGTCGTCGTCGCCTAGTTGCATTCCTACGTTGTTGACTGCTGAGTGAACACGTCGACAAAGAGTATTCACTGTTCAAAGCGTCCATTACATTTCATTCGGAGTCGTCAGCTTTGATGCCATATTGCCCGTTCTTCCAGTTCATTAGCCGCCTGATTTGCACAAATGGAATGCGTGGGGACAGTAGTCGTTCAGCCACTGTATTCAAATGTGGTAGGCCCTTGAGGATAGGCGGGTAACGATATCCGTTTGACACACTGTAGAGGGGGACCTTCTGGTCTTTAAGGCTCGCTCGACACGTTCTACACACCGCAGCACTTCTCATAGTCTCCTCGTCCCATTCTGGATAAGGTAAGTGAAGAGTAGGATACATGAGCTCGCTTACCAGAGTCAAGCAGTCTTTATGCCATAGGCGATCACACACCGAGCACACACTACCGAAGGGGTTATTCGTGAATCGTCTATGAAATTCAAGCGTAGCCGAGTCAAATTCACTAACTCTTCTCGCATACTCTGAACGTCGTTGCTCTTCCAAGTCCCCCGTTGACACAATGAAACCAGCCTTCACAAGTGTCGCTTCTGGTCTCTTTTTCAAACGTATAGCTCGTTCTTGCGACGACTCTTCTGCATGCCGTTTCCTCCAGGTCTCGTTATAATTCACTTGTCGAGTCCCCAGCACGACCAACACACTCCTTTTCAAGCCGTTGTTGCCGTTCTTCTTCTGTTTCCTGAACGCGTCGTTGCCGCCTTGTTGCATTCCAACGTTCTTGACTGCTGCGTGAACACGTCGACAAAGTCTTCACTGTTCAAAGCGTCCATTAGTGTCGTTTTCCTCCTCTTCCTCTGTACTTTGAGAGAAGAGGTGACAGCAGCGCCTCCACTCGGTAGCAGCGCAGCTCCAGCTGCAGCGCTCCGTGCCTACCGACCGGCGCCACCCGACGACTCGACTTGGTAGCCCATTTCTCGCAGCTGGTATGAAGTCACAGTGACGTCATCATATCATCCGCGGCGCGCCGTGCCTACCGACCGCAGCCACCCGACGACTCGACTTGGTAAGCCCATCTCTAGCAGCTGGTATGTCGTCACAGCCATTATGTGCCTACCGACCGTCGCTACCCGAAGGGATTAAAATAGTAATAGTATTGCTTTCGCAATAAAAAACAACGATGAGCATCCAGATACATTGGGAACAAGACGATGCTGAGAACGCTGAGCAGAAAACAGTTGACCACCTCATACACGCAGTTTCAAACATTCGGCGACTTTTTCTCACTTTATCCGACTTCGCTAATTGATTTTCGTTCGGCTACGCATTCAGCTCGCTGCGCTGTTTGTTCATTCTCGATCCTGGTGCGAAGTTCTAAGCCAGACAATCCCAATTGGGCCTCGATAGCAGCTAACTTCTCTAGTTCTATTTTCACTATACTAACAGCACTTCAGATCTGGCACGGCGGGAAATGACGTCTGCCCAATTTCTGGCAGGCTCGCCAGATTGTGATGGCATTAAAGGCCCAGGATCGGTACATCCGTGCTCGGAGGCCAGGCGGAAAGGTTTCACTCGCCTGTCAACCCGCGGCGACGGCGGACCCGGCGTGTCGTGGATACAGCGATGACGTGGCTGTGGGTGTGGTGCCGACGCGTGGAAGTCCGCTCGAGACGTTTGGATCCCGGAAATGGCCACTTATGACCAAAACCTCTAGCCAGAACGATGAAACACCAGCAAACACACTCCTACGCTCTTTTACTTCGTCTTCTTTCCCCACACTTCTTCCTCATTTTTCTCTCACGCTACCACCATGCACTAGGCTACAATTTTCTGCTGTTCACTTCACGACACAAATAATTGATACAAGCAGGGTGAGCCGGGACCCTGTCGAACACTTTTTTTGTCGTCAGCAGTTCACCCCTGCAGTGAGCTGACTCTCAATCAATAACCTTGCTCACTCTGGTTGACGAGGAAACTGTGAGCTTTCTGTTCTCTGTTCACTCATGACTGCAGATATTTGGGGACACAATAATTGCACAGGGAGGCAGAAATTAATTGACAGATTACTTGATGCACGTAAAATGGAACCAGCTGACGCCCTGCTCAGCAAAGCTGCGTCTCGCATTTCTTCTATTGTCGCATAGACCAACTGCGGACTGAACATTTAAAATGGCGGATACTTAGCAGGAAAGGTCGTTCTAAAAAATGATTCCGAAGATATCTCAACGTTCGTTTGCTCAGCAAGGACGCGAACGACAGTTTAAACATAGCAGAGCATCTGTGCGCAAAACGCTATGGTGGGTTGCTTTACCTGTCCATCAAGCTCTCATGTTTTATAATTTTGAAGCTGCACTCTGAAAGCGTGTTTGATTAGCGCCTTGTTAAAAAAAACAGCAAACCGAGCTTGGTTGCCCAGATCACGCTCAAGTCATAGCTACTAAAATCATTGTGTTTTAGCTAACAATGCGTCAGCATTTCCTTACGGAGGGCATTAACCAAGCTTGCGGCAGTAGGCAGCAGGAGACAAATGAGCTGAAATGAGTAGATGCTGAATGAATAAATCAATGAAAAGCAGGTTGTAGATTTCGCAAAGAACATTTATTCCTTGTTACTCCTGCAGTTAAAACAAAGCCATCTCCCAGGAAGCATACTTAGGTTTCATTTTCTGTTCGCCTCATCAGCTTCTTCATCGAAAGCCAAAGCTTCCACAAACCACGCTTGTGTAAACGCACTGCCCAGACGAAGAAAAGTCCACTTCTCAAACCTTTGGCTAGCTGACTTTCTCAACCGTTGTTTGATTTCTCTTGACCTTTTATGGTACCTAACAATTTACATCGAAGTATCGCCTGCGTCAGAGCTATTCATTCCTAACACCGCAGGTCTTTGAGACACCCAAGGCTGTACGCTTAAATTTGAATATTCATTGCAAGAGCACCTGAACAGATCGATGTGGGAAACAAGTCGTTTATTATTTTTCATTTCTAGACCATCAGAATACAGTGTAAACTCACTGGGCTTAAAAATGTGTGTAAACAAAAAAATTGCAAATATTAGTATTAGCATAAATGTGTTCAGCATTTTTGTTGAGCAAGTCAGCATCCTGGTTCTTTCTCTTTATGATTGCTGGTAGTGGTCTCGGCCTTAGATACTTGAGAAAGTTTGCACTGCCACATCCAGTATACTGTGTGTGATATTCCTGTGCAGACTTTGTTATAAATATGCAAACAGTGGTCCATATGTCCATCTATATGATAGTCCCAAACCAGCAGTTCGCACCCTGTAAATGCCTGGGAGGGCACACCTGCGAGAAGACAAGAAGAGTATATGTGCAACCTTTGGATCATCAATATATATATATATATATATATATATATGTGTGTGTGTGTGTGTGTGTGTGTGTGTGTGTGTGTGTGTGTGTGTGTGTGTGTGTGTGTGTGTGTGTGTGTGTGTGTGTGTGTGTGCGTGCGTGTGCGTGTGTGTGTGTGTGTGCGCGCGCGCGCTCGTGTGTGTGTGTGTGTGTGTGTGTGTGTGTGTGTGTGTGTGTGTGTGTGTGTGTGTGTGTGTGTGTGTGTGTGTGTGTGTGTGTGTGTGTGTGTGTGTGTGTGTGTGTGTGTGTGTGTGTGTGTGTGTGTGTGTGTGTGTGTGTGTGTGTGTGTGTGTGTGTGTGTGTGTGTGTGTGTGTGTGTGTGTGTGTGTGTGTGCGTGTGTGTGCGCAGCTGTGCGCCACAAGTCAGTTTCAAAACCTCCTTCGCTATAGTCGAGTATGATGACTCGAGTTACTTAAAGTGGCCGGTCCACATTTGGCATGAGGAACACTTTACGGAACTCGAGTCATCACGTTGGTGTAAGGAATGGGGTCCACACTTATATCATAGGGCAAAAGCTGTATTGTGCACCCAGTGAGAGGAGCTGGTGGCATTGACAATATGGTTAAAAATGGAAGCGTAGAGTGTGCAGCCCTTTGGGGCAAGAGTATTTGTTAGCTAGCATGGTAGCGAAATTCATTAGTGGCAACAAAGGGCCGTCTGTCACAGAAGTGTTCGATACGTTAGAGCAAGTAGGAAACATGGGCGGCTTAATTGAAGAACAATACGTGTGGATAGCGAAATGTCGAATGCCCGGAGCAGCACATGATTTTGCCTGGAGAGATCAGGGAGTGAGGAATGCAGGGACATTTGTTGAATTTAATTAAGACACTAGCGTTCAAGTAATTTGACAGGTATCCTCCCAGAGTAAAGCTGCGGTGGTTTCTCCTAGACAGAAGCTGGGAGAATACGCACGCTCGTTTGGTTCTCGTTTTCGCTTCATTAATAATGACACTCTAACGCGAGAGCCTGGGCCTGACAGCGCTAAGCAAAAAACAGGCCAAATGGGGTAGCTGACAGAGAGCGATGGGTGCCATATGGGCTGCTGGAGAATTATCGAGCAGAACTGACCTCTAGGTTGCAGGTACCCCATGACTTGACAGAGGAAGCATTACTGGAAGCAGCCGGCAGGAGGAAAAAGCAGTACGACACCATGGCTAGGGCGGTTTCACTCAGGGTGGGAGACCGCGCACACCTAAAGTGCGTGCATGTTAAAGGCAGGACTCGCCTGTAGGTTTACCCCAAAAACGAAAGGACCATACCGCACAGTAGAGCCGCTCTCTGCAGTCAATTTCAGGATACAGGAGATCGCAGGGGCATCGGCGGCTGTGGTTCACACTAACCGACTAAAGCAACCACCCGCCTGCTCGTCTCTTGCCGACACAGTTGCCTCACGGGAACAGGAGGCGTAGAACGACCAGCGCACAGTCCCTGCAATCATCAACAACCCTGCATTTGAGCACAAGAAAAAGAGCAGCTGGAGTGAAAAGTTGCAGCTTTCTGCAGCTGCAGCTCGGTGGCGCCCTTCTCGAGGAGGAGGCATTGCAATCAGCCGAAACTCTAACGCAAATAACATTGCAACAACTGACTCGATTCCCGCTCCCTCTTTCATTCCAGCTGCTAGGTACCACCTCCGTAACATAGTGATTGGCGCGGAAGTCCCTAGCTAACAACTAGAAAGGATGGAACAGGTAAACTCTCTCTTGAAAAAAGAATTCTTTTGTTTGCACCTAACGCTCGCATTGATTTTAGTTGCATTTTTTATTTTGGTTGTTCGTTTTTTTAAGTTTATAGGCATAGCGTTCATTGTTACCTCATTGTGCACTCGAAGGGTATTTACAGTGTAGAATACGTTTGAAATCATGTCCTTCGTCAGTGCTCGTGATGAAAAAAACAGTGGCATTCGTCAAATCATACCCGAAAGGTTATGAGTGTGCGTGTGTACGTGTGTGTGTACGGTGAACTCCTAATATTCGGCGAACATTCTTTCTTAGAAGCTGCGGATGTGACGGCTCGTGCACGTGCACGAGGCAGCAGACGCCGGTCAGTTACTCATGAACTCTGCTGACCGAGGGATGCCCATATTTGGTATCATAGGATGAAAATCTCAATATAGGAAGTACTCCCGATCTGTGAAAGACCGAAAGGGCAAAAGCCGCGGTGAAGCTGGTAAACACGTGAAACGGAGGCACAACAATGGAGCGGAAGGACTTAAAAAGAGGAGGCGAACGGGAGAGCAGAGACAGGATTGTAGGCAGCGGACGAGACGGTCGAACAGAAGACGAGCAGGGCAGAAGACGGGCTGCGCCACGACCTGCGAGCCCGGTGTCTAGCCGCCGTTAAAGTTCAGCCCCTGTCATCCTGCCACATCTAGCAGCTCATCCTTCCCGCCAGCTGGAAACAACACCACGCATCGACGCAGCTCAGTGACGGCGAGCCGCAGCATTCAGCATTCCAGCCCTTCTTAGGAGCCCGTGCAGTACCACGCCAACGCAGCGAAGCAGCCCAATGACGGCGAGCCGAAAGCGAAACTGAGCCAGTTGTTTTAATAAAAATGTTCAAAATTACATCCCGTGTCTGTGCCTCCACCTCCTTATGCCCAGTGTGAACCCAGTACCACTTTAAGTAACCCGAGTCATCACACTGGTCACACAACGTCTTTCGCCGCATAGGCAATGCAACGACGACCTTTCCCTTGACGGAACTCTGACATTTGGTCTTCGGCACATGCAGCCTGAAATTGTGCACGGAGTGAGTTTAAAACCTTACTCTTCGCAGAACTAAGAGCTGCATACGCTGTTTTAACCGCTACCTTCCTGGCGCAAATTCCAATTCGCGTTCTGTTTCTCCGCCTTCTAGCTAGCCCGGATTGTGTAGTTAGGTTGCCCCTAGTTCTCCTGGTCCTTTTCCTTTTTCACTTCTACATAGATCATTTCTTCTTCAGATGTGGCTCTCGTTTTGTAGCGGGAACAACCACCGTGGCTACCATCGCGTGATCTCGTGCACGCTCACTAGCAATGAAGAAGTGCATATTGGCGCGTCAGGAGCGTTCAGGTGCAAACATCATAATCGAGAAGTTGACAAGATCTCGGCTGTGCCACCTATCTCGTAGATTAGAAATGGGAGAGCTTTTAGGCTGTATTCTCCCATACGAATCCTCAAGTTCATCTAGCTGCGAACATTAAACCTTGAACATTCCCAATGTGCAGCGAGCACCCACGCCTTATTTGTCCAAGGTCATTCATGCGCGCAATCTATGTGCTGCGCATGTGCCAGCTACAGCTGCGCCTTGCCAAAGCTGTGCCACGAAAAAACACTGAGAGTCTGAGTTTTGAAGAAACAGTTCAACAGAACTGCAACACTCACTCGAGCTGCGCCGCAAACATCGTCTTCTTCATGAATTGTCATCTGCGGCGCTCCTTCCTTTAACCTAGCTAAATACCCCATACACTGCACCACTTGGGCGAGTGCGGGCGAGGTCCGCGAGCATAGTATCAAGTGAATCCAACAGGCGGCATGATGAAAAGAGGCGGCGTGGCATAGAGCCAGCAACATGGCTAAAGAACAGGCTGCATCCGTGCCTGACAGGCTGCCGAGGTCATCTAACAACGAGAAACCATGACTAGACTGTTGCCTAGCAGCTTAGCAAGCGCGCAAGCCAATATCGAAGCAGCTGCATCGACTGCGGCTGCGGCCGATGGCTTAAGCGCGGAAAACATTGTTCAAGGATAGTTGAACCTTAAAATTGTTTTATGTTTGGTCCGCCTGCACTTCCCTGTACGTCTACACGTCCCTACGTCTACTTGCTCGCCTCCTTGGGTCGTGACAATATGTGCGTCGAGTGGTCTTTAGATTATGCTATAGCTTCCGACTGTGCATTATATATTATATATGCAAAACAAACACATATTGTGTCATGACGGATTAAGTGACATGGAATGCGCATGTGCGCGTGCGTTGACCCGGACATGGACCCACATATTAGAGCCATTAACGCTGTAGCGTAATAACCTTAAATGCATTGCTCGTGAGGTAGCCTAGCTCACTGAAAGAAAAAGAGAGAGAAACAGAAGAACAGGAAGGCAGAGAAGGTGACTAGGAGATCCCCATCCTACACCTTGGGTGGGGAATAAAGGAGAAAGGAGAACAAAAGAGGAGCAATGAAATGAGCAATCTATAGAAGGCTACTTCAAACGCACGTCGCTATGAGCAGTAACGTGCTTCATTGATGCAGCCTAAAATGACATCTCGGAAGGCTTGGGTCACACGCTGCTTCAAAACTGCTCCATTCCGAATACGGCGTATTGGAAGGACTGCTGTAATGTATACCTGTATTGGAAAGACTCCGACCTCTATGTGGAGGAGGCTGACGAGGAGACTAAAGACATAGCTAAAGAGCGATCTGGGGCACAATTGCGATAAATAAATTTTGATTAGGTTTTTAGCTGTTGTCTTTTTTGTCCTTATGTTTTGCAACTTCTTAGATTGCAGTAAGTTATTCTTTTTCGTTGTCGTCAGCTCTCTGGATTCGAATTAGACTCGAATAATTGCAGCAATCATAGGTGTTCTCAGCATTTGAGATTTTGCGGCTGCTTACGTGAGTGTAGTTGCTAAAGCCGAGAGGCACCATGCGTTGTCAAGTGTCAACAGCTTCCTATTCCCAATATCTGGTAGTTGAGTATTCAGAGAAATGAAGACTTACTCATATTTTGAAATGTCCGAACGGCACAACGGTCATGGAAGTACCACTCGCGCAGTGTGTACACCAGCTCAGCAACTCCTGAAAAATATTAGTTCTGCTTAAAACGCGGAAAGAGTGACAAACACAAAGCATAATTGTTGCTTCAGGGATTATTCAAGATGAAATGCTAAATTCAGAATAGAAATCATTGTAACCCTTCCTTTTTTCTGGTTGCTGTTTCAATACAATTATAGAAGTAACTACTGAGCTGCGTACTGCCTGTTTATTCGTTATTATTAAAATGCGCCGTAACGGATGACTGTTAGCTAATACAATAAGGCTCCAAATTTTAATGCAATGCAGCAGTGCAAATAAAACAAGAAATATTGTATTTTCGCGATTTTATGTATGCCCCGATTGTAAGCAAAAAAGCTTTGTAAACAAATTTCGGAAAAAGTTTGCACAGGAATCTAAGCACCGACCCCCTTTTTGCGAGGAAGACAGCATAGACAAGGCTGCAAGGCTGCTCAGTCGAGTCGAAGCCGTTGGAGACTCGAGGTAGCACGGTGTCTGCGAAGCGATTTCCAGCTTCTTATAATGCTACGTTCTGGCACGACACGACAGCTAGCCGCGCAGGACGGCAAATGCCGGCTGAACGCGACCCCGAGTACTCATCAGAGAGTGTTGTCATGTACACCTGAAAGTGGCTATTAAGAGTGTCTCGGCAGGTTTCGTAGGCATCGCGGGCACGTGTTGCTTTGCTTCGTTGTAGCTGTTGGGCGTTGGCATCCGTAACGTCATTCGGAACGAGTCGAAGAAGGCTGTCATAGCTTGAACTTCAAGCGCGCTGCAATTGCGTTTATGGAAGATGTTTGCCAAATAAACATTATATCTTAAACCCGTATCCTCAACGTATCGACACCAGAACAGGGCGGGAAGGAGGGAGGTTAGATATTTTAATCCAAGCAGCTCCCCCTCCTCCCTATTTTAGGCGCCAGAATATGAATAAATGGTAGCTATAATGGCGTAAATGCGATATTCTGTACTCATTGCAAGCATACTAGAGATGAAAAGTAGAATTGCGATTTTTTTTTTTAAATTCAGTTCAAGCCTTTCGTTTCATTTTAGTGAAAGCATCTCTCTTTAAAATACATTCTGATAATGTCATGACATTTATAACATCAACATCTTTCTTCGCCGCAAGCCGTACTATTTATAGGGGCCCAAAATTTGTCATTTTACAAGGCTCCTCACCTTTTTCCTTTCCAGCCTTCATATAGGGCCCCTGCGCATCCTCGCCAAGATTCGCATACATATGCGTCTGAAACCTGCAACGATCGAGGTTGGCGAAAAACAACAATATGAACCAAAATGACTACCAAACACTCATCTCCGCTTAATAGGCGCTATGTGCTGCCGGAGCCATGTGGCATACGATGTAATGCGCTCCAGAAAGCAACAAGGGGCATCGTCTTGCTCCGGTGCACAACATTCGCGCTTTACAGTCTGTACATCGTCTAATTTCAGAAATAGCGCCCTACATAAGGAAAATTGATTTTATATAATAAAACATAAAAGTAAAGTATGCAGAGCTCAAGTAGGGCTGAGATAAAGTACAGGTGTGCCATAAATTGCTGCCTCGAAGCATTGTTATCTTTATTACTGAATCGATAATGTTGCGTTGTCAAGCAAGTAAAATATTTTCTCGCCTGAACATTTCTTTATTCGGGTGAGGAATCTGGGCCATTATTCCTTCAATTTGTCTAGTGTAAGATCGCTATGATCGGATCTAAGCGTGTTCGGAGCAACCACCGAAGATACGATATGAGGTAAAACTTTGTGAAGTAAAGAAAAATGTGCAGTAAGAGATGAGCAGGTAGGTTGGGTTCTTTATACCAGAGCTCCGCTTGTTTTTGCTTTCTCACGATCGCGGCAGGGAATTCTTTCTTAGAGCTCCAAGGCCTCACTGGACACCGGCGCCTACTACTGAACGCATACGTGTGCTCCGTACGAGCCAATTTCTATTTTACTACACACCTCAGGCATATGTGAAATAGAGGGCGAAGGCGCCCCATCAGAGGCAAACAGTGCTCTAGTGAGTGGGGTGCATCGTACGCCTAACATGCGAGTTTGGATGCATGTTAGTTTAGTTGAGGAGCCAGTCGATTGTCCTGAATGTCAGCTTCTTGTTATGCGGGTGTTATGAAAGGGCCACTTATACGGCACTTGAGGGGATATTATTATGCAAAAACGTCAATGGAGCCAATCATTCCGAGTGTTCGAATCAAATTTCATAACTCGGCATGGAGGCTACAATTTACAAATAATTCTTAAAATGTGCTCCTGGCAACTGATCGATTCGAAAGAGACATCTGCGCTCGCAAATCCCCCAGATAATGTCATCGTGGAGGTTTGCGCTAGAAGGTATGGCGCAATAATCGCTCGCGAGCTCGGGGACGTCACCGTTGCTTGCTGAATGTGCCCATTCATTGGACACTGCCAAGTGACACGGACAGAACGGGGCATGGTGGAGCACTTTCGCGACTTGTCTTCATTTTTGCTTGTGCGTCTGTGAGCCCTGAATTGAGCGGGGAGGGGAGCAGACTCACTTTTGATCGCCGGTATGACTGGTGCCAATCCTGGTGGCTTAAATAATTTTGTGTTTCGGAGACGACGAATGTAATGCGTATTGCTCGTGCGCGTTTTCTATTTTTAATAAAAAGATTTTGATAGGGCCTTTAACGTCCTTCCAGCCTCAGACGTTCCAGACGCCCCCTTTATTCAATGGGTAGAAGGGGGTATGAGGGGGACTAGTTTTTAGCCTGGCTAAGTAAGAATGGCTAGGCCATCCGCCTCCTCATTTCCTTCGAGTCCTTCATGTTGAGGGATCCATATGACATGAAGACGTTTATATTCGATGGAGTTTAGAAGAATCAATACTCACGCTGCAGCTCGGCCGTGTGTGAGATAGCGACAGGCCGCCTGGTAGTGTGACTATGGGGGATGCGATCCCTGTCTTCTCGCTATATCTCATATTCAGGAACCCTACGGTTGTTTCTGCCTACGTTGGACATAAATGAAGCATTCTGTCATCTATTTGAGCTACAAGCTCACGACTCACAATGTGAACCTGTTTGGATCGGGTCACGCCCCTATGTCACTACATAATATATGTGGGCCTCGGTCCACCTTCTTCCTATAAATTTCTACTCTTTAGTCTGCTTCCTGATGTCTAGCGTGATACATGTATAGTCGCCGTTGATAAGCTTTCGCGGACCTGCAAATATAAAGATTCTTGACTTAAGATGGCCTGGAGGCCTCGCTGCTCTTGCTAAGCTTAGAGAAACATCCTGCTCACCGTTGTTGCAAAGAGTAGCTATATTTGTCTGGAAAAAAGGGTTACTTGAGCATTTCAAAGGTGTTATGAGTTTTATACGTGAGCCTTTTTGTGGTTGTCTAACTGGGGAGGCTGAGCGCTGCTTTAAATGTTCCCATAAATGGGAGCCTGGAAATTGCTTAGTGGAAGTTCTGTTATTTGGGGTACATGTCCGCGCGATTAACAGTTCGATCTAGATTCCCAGGGGTCAGACGTTGCCCATCTCTGGTATTCGGTGGCCTGACAAGCGGAGGCCAGCCTCTGTCGATTTTGTGCCTGTTTTCCCCTACATTTTATAACCGCTGAAATCTCCGGAGAGCATTCGAGTCACCTTGCGGCTTGCAAGGTCAGCTACTATCTGCTTAACGAATCAGCCACGGCACACGATGTTCAACAGCGTTCAAATATCATCTTATCATTTCATATTCAATGATTTCCCGCGCTAGTAGCTCATTCTAACTAGATCATACCATATGATCTAGTGATCTCTACAACCGGCCGACCAATGAATGTCCTGTCTTGTCACCTGCCAACTACCTCCGGCGAGATGCATATTCATGATTTTATCAGCCTGGCAGACATACAAAGCGAGTATTCAAAATCACGGTTCCTATGTCAACTACGAGGTGTATATAGGTTGATATGACAACTAAGAACTTCATTTGCATTATTGACGTCATATAACAGCCTATCCAATCAGAGTCGGCATGCACAATTCCGATGCTCAGATTGAGCGTTCTAATATGAGTGCACTTTTCAGTACACTAGAAGCAATCGCTGAGAGAGAAAGAATAGGTAAACAAGATATCAATGACGCACAAGGGAGAAATTGAAATGGATAAGAGAGAAAATTGAATAAATAGTAAAAACTTGACTGGATGGTTACCTGTCTAAAACGCAATTGTTTTAGCATTGATAGTGAAAACACACTAAAGCATGTTTCACAGACATTCTGCCCCGAACAATTACAATTTTAATTTCTTGCTTCGAACAGCCACTTGCGCGTAGCCTTATCCTTTTGATCACTTTGCTTGTGCATGACAGAATAATCATGTACTCTTTCTTCAGGCTCAATGTCGCAGTGAGCACGTTTTCTCATTTCCTTTGTGGCGCAAGATACTCCGAGCTGTATTTGGAATAGTACCGCCGCACGCGTATTTACCTTTGGCGGCTTTATCTGATGTTTCTTCGCTTACTTAAAATTGATCACTCACGATTGAAAAGCAATTCGTAGTTCGACTCATTTTAGCTGCTATCACCGCTGCAAAGTTACTAAGTTTTCTGACGGCGCAAGTTAGCACAATAAAGGGTTCTTTTCAGTGCTGAACCTGTCTGTTAGTTTGTCAAAATAATATTATAAATATTATTTTCTGGGTGTTTTCACAAAACCAGAAAGTTGGGGTTTAATCCACACTCCGACATGACATCGGCAATATTGTGATCTTCTCTCCAAAGATCGATTACACCAGCGATGCAGGTAGACTGGTGGACGTTGTCACTGTCGTTCCGCAAAGTCGATCCTGGGCTTCGCTATTCGCACAAATATACGGACAAATGTGTTTACAGCTATTTATAAATCGTTATACTTCGACCAAAGTGGTCGATACCGTCCAGAATTATTTGTAAAGTCAAGCAAGAGGAGCCTACCCTGCAAAATCAATTTAGCTGGAGCTACGCATATCAGTTCCTCGATCTTCGCACGGGGGCAACGCAAAGCTTGACCTGAGCTTAGCTCTCTTCTCCAACTCTGCCCCTAAGCACCCATCCTATCCCTACTTAAGGAGCCAAACTTCCACTCTAGATTAATTTTTCCGGCATTCACGAGACCTCATTAGTAGCCAATCAGAAATGCGTGTCTTCAAACAAGTCGGACAGTTTTTTTAACTTTGCGGACGAATTGCACGCCAATTATCACGGCCTTGCTTACTCGAGAGCACCACGGTGCATACTATACAGATCGTATAGCAGTTAATCTTCAAGATCGCAGACAAACACTAACGTCCAAACAAAAACGAGCAAATTAAAAAACGCATTCCAACGCAACTTCCACCAATCGTACCTTAGACTATAGGTACACCAAAACGTCTAAGCTCCACTGGCCGTCATCAGACTGGACATTTGATACACAAGTAATTAATCTCCCTTGAGAAGCGTGGTTGCTTCTATGTGCTCCTAGCAACTGGCATGCCTTCACCTTCCATGTGAGCTTACGCTTTTCAAACCTTTAAAAGCTGTCTTACAGCACGTTCCGGGATACGACCCCAAAGGGCCACACATTCTAAAATATGTGCTGAGGTCAGAGTTGTGCGTGATTGACTGTTTTAATTAATTATCGTTGAAAATATTTTTTGCAATATAATGATTATTTTTTCCAAACCATAAAGTTTAAGGCAATTCTGTTATTTGTTTCGGTAACTGAATACTAGTTATCAATTCTGCGCAGAAAAGGAAGCGTCCGTGCCGATGCGATTGTGTTAAAATTTTTGGCTACACGACAGTGGACATGGCTGCCTGGCCTGCCGCGGTCTCCGCGGTCTTTGCCCTTCGCGTAGCTTCTGCTAGCATCTGTAGCGCCTCCTCTAATTAAGGCCAAATGAGTGTCAAGTGAAGGACAAAGTCAGGGACTCCAACAGCGTTTGATAAAAGAATCCAACTGACGCTGCTGCTTCCAACCGCAAAACACTAAGTGCGGCACTTCACAGAGGATATTTGGTTCGGTTTGTAGGGGGTTAATGTCATGATTCAACTTGACCTATAAGAGACGCCGAAGTGAAGGTTTCCGGAAACTTCGAAAACCTTGCGTTGTTACTGCGCACACTACACAAGCGCCTTGCTTTTCCCCTCCATCGTAAAGCGGCCACCGTGGCCGATATTCATCCTGAGTATTTGTGTTTACTATTCGAGCACCCTATAACCACTAAGCTACTACTGCAGGTCATAAGGATACGAAACTTCCATGTGAACGCTGCGTAACTACGGGCAAGTGGGCAAAGTGTTCGTACAGTATACGCCGCCCTATCCGTTAGGAGTTATTTGTAGAGGACTGTTGGTTGTAGCAAGTGCAGCGGAGTCTTCACAAAATTCACCTGGGGACAGTGTGATGTACACCAACAGCAAATGGTTCAGCTCAAGTGATAGACAGAAAGAATTCCTTGTGGTTTAACTCAAGCGCCAAGCAGCAATAGAAAGAAGTTTAATCAGACGCCTAACAAATATCACAATGTGTCCTGTTGTCGAGAGTAGTTAACTACAAACATGACATGCATTCCCAGAAAAGGTTAGCGCATTTGAAGGAGGTTAGAGTGTTACGTTGAAGATGTTGTCCATGGGTAAAGTAACAAAAAGGCTTTTGACATTGGTCAAAATTACCACATGTAGTTTGCACCAAATTAAGCACCCCGCGGTGGTGGTGCAGTGGTTAGGGCTCTAGACTACTCTGCCCAAGGATGCGGGATCGAATCAAGGACGCGGTGTTCACTTTTCGATAGAGACGAAAAGCTAACGCCCATGTGCTGTGCGATGTCAGTGAACGTTAAGGAGCTCCAGGTGGTCGAAATTTCCGGAAATCTCCTCTACGGTATCTCTCAGAGCCTGAGACGCCTTAGGACGTTAAAACACCACAAACTAAACCAACTTAAGCAGCAATTATCAACAGCAATCGCTGCGTTTCTGTGGGTAATCAAACAGCCCGCCAAGCGACCTGCTTCGCGTTGTCTCCCTCAAGTAAAATTGAATGGTCGTAAAGACAGGGTATAACCATACCTTTCCGGGGCGAGATCTACAGATGCGAGTGCCTGCGCTTTCCCAAAATATATTTTTCTTTGATTCCTATTCCACGAAGGAAGGAAAACCCACGAAGGGAAACCATATAGAACCTGGCACTCCAAAGCGTCACCCAAATCTCCCCAGTCAGTGCGACAGCTTCCCTTACCTGGACAAGTGGCAAAAGGTTTGACAAGGGGTTTACAAACGCCCAGACTAGAGTTTCGCGAATGAGCTTGAGGACCAGCTGTCTGCCTCCGACTCTAACAGGGCTAGGGATTTGCCTAACATGGCCCGTGGCGGTAAAGAAGCCCATAAAGCTACGTCGCAATGGCTAAAAATCATACTTTTGTGTTTTTCAAGAGAGTGAATTATGCCTATTCTATGATGCGCATATTAAGAAAGGAGGAGAATATGGTAACCAATAGAAAAAAGATAATTCGCGGGCTGGTAGCAATGGGAATTTGAATCTTCAAGTTTAAGGTGATTATACGGGTCGAAACGACACTGATGCAAGACGCCATACGCTGGAAGGCCAGTCCGTGTGTATCGAGATCACGAAGCGAGAATAAGACACCGTGTATTTATAAAACGAAGCATTTTCATGTGTCGTTACATGTGTAATCTGCATTCATCTAGCCCTACTATTATGAGGAAATAAAGGGCAAGGGGGTTAACCGGAGCTTATATAGGAGGTTAATATTGCGAATAGGAACATTGAGTTCGATTCGAAAAAGGCTGGACGACTGAGCAGCCAGCGACATTTGACATCGCCCGAAAATTACGCAATCTGAAGGCCCACTGAATGTCAAGCAGGGTGGTGGCCCATTGAAGATCAAGCTTAGAGTTCGATATTAGGGGCATTAGATGCAAGGTAAAGGAAAGTATTGTGTAAATTTCTCGGAGCACAGGAGAGCCAGTAGTTTTTTCTTCATATGGGAGTAGCGAAGTGTATAGGAAACAGTGAATCGCCCCAATGTGCTAAATCTGGCCAGGTTGTGGCAGTGGAATATAATAATGCTGAAAATGAACCCTGCTTGGAGTGACCACGAGTGCAATTGAAATGCTAGAGTTTCGTATACCGAGAACCCCAGCATATAGCTGCTACTTAATGCGGAAAGAGAGTAAGGCAGTTAAATGGTTATTTATAGAAAGTGCGGGAAAAGGCCTTCAGCTTGGGATCTTTTGAGGTCGTGCTCAATTCAACCTTGAAAGAGAAGTTCGAAGAGGGGACCTGGGTTCTGCTTGAGAGATGATTCCGCTTCTCCTGCGGAAACGTGGTATAGCCTAAAATGTGAGCTCATGCACGCAGAGAACCTGGAAAAAGAACTCTGGGCCAAGCGTTATGGAAGGGATCTCATAAAAATTTCGAATAATGTGAGGAGAAAAATAGACTTCTGTGGTATACAATGTAGGATCTTCATCGGAGAATAGTCGCTTTAGAAACGTTCAGTGCAATGTTTTGCGAATTCCTGGAGGTATGCACCGGTCTTGATCCCACAGTTCCTGAAATGTGCACTGTCGTACATGATCAGGATCTGTAGTAGCGAATGCTTTACGGACATCTACCGAGAGCAAGGCGTGCACATGGGCGGCGGATGATTGAAGAATTGTGCGTTGAGGAAAAGTAATCGCGTAGGCACGTGAGAGCGGAAGATAAGATAATAATTTTTGAAAGGGAGGAAGAAGTCTATAAGCTCAAAGTGATCCTGAAATTATCTAGAATCATAATCATAGGGCGTAAAATTCAAAGACAAGAGACCATGCGTCATTTTAGTATAATAACAATTATGTAGAATTTCCATTCACCCAGTATACTCCGCAATGGGCAATCAAAAACTTTTGTACCAGACTTTGAGGAGGTTTCTAAGGAGTGTTTATGTGACGTGGTCAGCTTCTGCACCCGATTTTCTGCTGTTCCGTGCAGTGAACGGTTCAGTCCTGCAAGTGTAAAAGGATTGGACGGCAAGAGAATGGTAAAATGTACGAAGGGTAATCCGACAAGAGCGAAGAGACTATATGTGTCCGCCAAGATCTGAAACAAAGTTGTCAGACTCTCGAGGCTGGCACATTATCTGGAGTACTGGTTGGTAGCAGTTACTTTCCTAAAAAAGAAGGCAACAGTTTCCAGTAGATTTCGGATGAAGGAACTCACTTGTTGAATTTATAATGCCAAACAGGCTTTTCAGTCAATCTAAACAGGCTTTTGAGCAGAGAAGAGACTTTTTATTAGAATATACAAGGTTAGAAAATAGCGATTCCTTGTGTGCACACTGATAGTAATCATATCCCACAAATACAAAGCGAGACAAGCAGGGCTATTCAACAGTTCATTGTGCCGGTCGCTGGCCGTATATCTGGATAATAAGGATATGAGATTAAGAAGCATAGAAGCATAACGATAAGAGTTACAGAAAAGAGGATAAGTACCTTGTGATGAAGGGAAGTGGGTTAAATTTTGTGCTTCGAGGGCTGTATTGAAAAATACGACACTCAAAACCCCATTATAAAGTGCAACCTCAAGCCCTCCATCGGATTCAGTAGGGGAAGGTTTTGGAGGGACGCGAAGGGTAGCTCGTCCCGGGTAGAAGACTGAGAACGTGAAGACCATTTCGAAGGCACTTCACTGGCGGCTGAGGAGGATGAAAGCGTGATAATTATTGACTGGTTTGAGTGTGACCTTCTCGTTCTTCCTACTACCTTCTAAATACTTTCTTTCTCCTTGACATCTTGCATAGAGCACGCGTCGTTGCTTATACTTTTTCAAGCTGCATAGAGTATTTTAGTGCCAAAAACTTCCTTGTCTTCTTCCGACATCTCGGCTAAACAACGTAACAAGACGAGATTTGCTATTATATTAACTTATTTTAAAATTTCCTTTGGGTTCTTGTTTTTTTAATAAATCTTTAGCTTGTATTAAAGCCTGAACAAAGCTCTGTTGATCAGAACTCGCCCTCTCTTTGCGTTTTCTTTGATATCTCAGAGGGAAGAAAGGGGGTGGAAAACGGGCAGGCGCATCACGCACAGCTTCTTGCTGATAAAAGTGGGTTTCACGACTCTCTCTTATTAAAATTGTACTTCGGTTGAAACAGAGATGCCAACAAATTGTAAATTACTTTGTAAGTCCGATTAGCCTAAACTGCCTCTTTCGGATGAAGATATCCGTTTAGCAGAAGTGTTTTACGAAACGTTCTTGAGTAGCATTCACCGGTGGCGGTATACGACTCTCACAGACGTTACATGAGGAACGCCTCTATTAGGACGGAAAAGTTAGAGTGTTTTGTGCTGGACCGGCGTCATCATATACACCTCGAGGATAGTGATCAAGTTGTGGAAGTCACCCTGAAAAAAGCGACCACGATCACTACCTTCAGTTTCAGCGACATATTCTCTATGCTGGTTAGACAATGTCATGCAAATCAGAGGTTAAAGTTATTTTGTTCAAATTTTGAACATCCGTTTTTCAAGTTAATTGGCAAGAATATAGACTGTAAACCGGGATACGGGAGATCAGCTTGGGATCAATCTTGGAGGCACTTGCAAGCTGAGTCTGCAATGCTAATTAGATCCGTAGCTTAGAACAACGTCAACCTCGAGCTTATTTACTGTACTGACATCTAGAGATTTTTATCGAGTTTGCGTAGCCGTATTATGTGCACCAAGAGCAGCCTTGAGAACACTAAGCCTTATTAAGATCGACTTAAACTCAGGTGTGACACGGTACAAAAGAGCAATAAATATTTTTAATCGAGTGACAGTTCGCTGGATAATCCTATTCCTGCAAATATCTTGTAACTAATGTGAGCAGAAAACAATAGTCTTGTAAATCTTTTTCCGTTCTTCTCGTTCACAGGCCCACAAGATGGGACTAGATTCGAACTCTTTCGTGGGGTCCCAATACCGGCCACACAGTCAATAAGGTCGTTTTTTCTTCTCTAGCCACGGGGAAAACTGCTGAGTAGTAGACCTTCGTTCGAAACAAACGCAAGTTGCTCTGACAGTGCGAAGACGCGGCTCCTAAAATGCCAAAAGAGAAACTTGGGTCAGTGCTAGCGCCTTCCTTCTTAACGAGCTACACTCAGTGAAAGTTATCACTGGGCTGCTGTCTCTCTTTTACTAATGGCTTATTCAACTTAGGCCAGCTCAGCAATTTTAAGGCGTGCAAAGCCACGTAATGACGTACGATGTCATCATGCCCAAGAATTTGCGGGCTGACAAACCTCAGCTGCTCACAAAACGTTTTATCGCTAGAAACTCTTTTCTGTGGGCAGCCGAGGCTTGAAACAATGCAATATTATTCTTGTAATAGTGCGCAGATCTTTCAGATATGGGTGTCACACATAAATCGCGTTCCACGTTAAACGACCGCGCTTCGCCTTGTGAACAGCCACTTAATTGGCTCGCTGCATGCAAGCCTAGAGAAGGACACTATTACACAAAATGAAGCTTATCGACCACATACTGCACATAATTGTCGCTTCCATTTTCGACATATGAAGTTCGCGAACCAATTCTTTAATCACAGGCATTTCTTCGAACAATGAAATGGGACGATAGGGCAATATAAGTGCTATTTTTACACCGATACGAGCATCAAACCAGAAACGCACCATCAATCAAAATAAAAGGTGAAAATCTCCCTGGCTACCGCAAGTAGGGATAAAGTGGGTTAGATGCAGCCTTCACAGAGCTGTGCGCCAAGGCTCTGACTGTAAACAGAGAGCGCATATTTTTTCAGGCTAAATAATGTCAGGGCCGTACCAAACATTCTTTTCTGAGTTCGGCCAAATCTGCATCGCATTGAAGCTTCCCCAACACAAGCTCCATAGTACGCGGCCAGCAATGGATGAATTTAAGCCAAATATTGGGAGTTCATCGACTTACCTCGTGCCTATTAGCTTCTGGATCGAATGTCATTTAAAACTTGTGACACAGGGCTGGTCAACATAGAAACGAGTCGCTCAATAAAATGGGCATTACACTTTCCAATTCTACATAGAAATATTTTTTCTAGAGCAGCGGCACCCCAGATTTCAGTAGCTCCTTTGTATCCATTACGTTCATACCTTAGAAGGAAGTTATAATGAAGCACGCATACAATAGCTTCATTCTGGACATCAGCGAAATTAACATTCAACTAAGTGGCCTAGCTTTCAGTCGGAAATGTGGTTTTAACACTCGTGTCGAGTTTTTCGGTATGGAAGGGTTTTCTACTGAGCTGGCTTTCGCTGCCTCTTGCACCCCTTTTTCGAGAAAAATACGATGGCCTTCAGACAGTTTCCGCGCATGTATTCTATGCTTCACGCGTCTCTAAGCAGCGATTATTTGTGTCGTAGGAAGCAGCTGAAAGCAGCGCTTCTCCTCGTGGGCAGCAGGTAAGGTAAGCGTATTCTTCATGCGCACATAGTGTCTGGGTGCCTCCATGCGCACGTAGTGTCTCGTAGTGTCTCTATGCACACGCAGTGTCTGTGTTGAGTCCCTTTAAAAGGTGCATCTGCCACAAAAGCCTACGTAGAAGGTCTGCGTCCACTCTTCAACCGCGCCTTTGTTATTCATAGCCCCTGGGTATGTCACCTGTAATGGTCCCTTTCGGAATACAGACGAATAAACTCAGTCCCTTGGGAGATATTTCTAACTTGTGTGTTTTTCGAAAAAAAGTTTATTTCATGAGCTAAAACAGCATTCTAAGAACGGCATTAGGTATTTCACTATTGTACAAATGTTCTGTGTATTTTTTTTTTATTCTGATTCAAGAAAGAGCAACGCACCAAAAAGGTTCTATAAGTATCTTATGGTTTTAACAGTATCTAAAGTTATAAACGGTATTCATGTCCTATTCGAAGTGAGCATATGAATTTGAAGAGTGAGGGGAGTGTGGTGGTTGGGCAGAAGCGACACATAGCCTGTGAAACATTCCATAGCCAAGATTTCGAATAATTAGAGATTATTTTGTGGGATGAATTAAGTTGTCCAGAAAGAGCAATGAATTGGCACCTTCTGCACAGCGCCTCCATAAAAAATTGTCATCCTCTGCGGTAAAAAAGCTCTATAACAAGCAGCTTATGTAGTAGTAGTGCTTATCTTCTCGATTCTTCTGGGTAAACGACAGTGCTAATCTAGAACGGGCGGAGAATTTAGTTTTTGATTACTTAATTTATGGATGATCCACAGCAAGAACAATTGTGATGTATGCTGCTTGTTTTGCTTCAGTCGCAGCAGACAAGACGGATTTCGAAATATTCTGAGTCAGCCAAGTAGCATATCGTTAGAAAACGGGACCATTAATTGCTCATTCATGCACCAGTTAGCAAGCAGTGCAGCCTAGAGAAGCAGTTTACACGTGGTAAATATAGAGTTGCGACATTTGATAGTGATAAATATCGGTTAGGGTGTGCCCTTCTATGACATTTCACTAAACACTGAAGCTCAGTCAAGCAAACATTTTCGAACCTTCACTGACGCTGCTACAGGATCTATCCCATGCATTAACCTTAAGCCCTTTCAGGGGGCAAACAGTTTGCGGTGGTGTCCGTCTACTAAGAACTTCGATTTAAACTTCAGAGCGTCTCCAAGACTTCAATCTCGTGGAGTCAATCCGGAGCTATGAATGAGGCATAGCTGAAACTTAACGTTTTCCTTTAAACAAAAACCTTGATTGCCAGCGCAAACGTAACGAAAGAAGGGGCATTTTTATGAGCAATTCAGGTTTTGTGATTGTTTATAATAGGTGCATTTCTAAAACCAATTATTAGCCTCCTAATATGCACTGTTTCTTAATAATTACGATCTTTTTCTTGTTCATATAGTCGAGATAGAAAATTAAGCTTGCTTTCGAGATCCAGCTGTATGTTTGATAACGAGGGATGATTAAGCCGAAGTCTTACCTTTTTAGCCCAACTGTGAAGTTCTCGTTGTATTCATAATCAGAGCTGGTCAGAAGTACTTTTTCTGCGAAAACGCACTCCTGATCTACGTTGTTGGGAGCCACTGTGTAATTCCTTTTAAGCGTCCAGATCTTCTGTGTGGTGTTCAAAGCCTAGAAGAGAAAAACAATCGAACATGCACAATGCTTAAAAGAGCGGTAAAAGACTTTGTACGACCGTAAATATTTTACTTCACGATGAGTACTTAATTCAACACTCCGTTTAAACTAATATATCGATATGCACTCAGCAGCTTACTGAAATAATTTCACATCAACTGCTGGACCTCTCTATTTCGCAGGATCTCATTTCAAACAAAAATTTGCCGACGATTACGTTACTTCCTAATGGGAAATTTGAGCGCAGCTCATCAGCTGTTTCAGCTTTTTGATAGACTGAGGCAAAGAATTCGAGAAAGAAACGTATCACAATTACAGACTTTATTTTTCACATCTATTCCTTCTTCAAGAAGTACTCCACTGACACTTCTTGGTTGTTATGAAGGAAGCTTTGTGGTAGGAGTAATAGATGAATGTGTGCTAGACTTGTTGCACCAATGCTTGGTTCTCAAAGACGAGGTCTATAAAAGTAGAAAATTATATATATATATATATATATTTTTTTTTTTTTGACCAGCGACCAGTCGGCTATCTTTGCACATTGGTATAATTTGTGATATTCATGTTGGTTGGACCATGTTGATTGGTACAATACAACCCTTCGATGTTTGTAACCAGCCTGATTATGCAGTGTGACTTATTCTACAACTATCTCGTCGGAAAGTCCCGCCCTGGGTATTGAAACGCTCATGGCACTCGGCTAAACGGTCTGAAGGCATCTACGTGTGAGGTGAACTAAAGGCATGGCTTAGCGCCTTGTTTCTCACATGACAGGCGATGGTAATCAACTATATGGGAACTCAGTTACTTCATATGACTGGCACCTTGGCCCTGAGGCGTCGCCCTTTCATCGAGGTATTAGTGCCCACTGAAACCGGGAACTCCACCTAAGTACGCAACGGGTTATAGTCTGTGCCTCGTTGCGCATACGTTAAGATCCCTACATTTCCGCTGATACGGATGTGCAAGACATCCATGTTTCAAACAGTCACGTCAAGTTTTCCAAGGTATGAAATTATTTCCTGCAGAAGATTGGCCAATTCGACCATTACAAAGTGTTCAAGTTTGCTCTCTCTTCGGCTTACTTCTCGCCTAACCAATCTCCACAGACGGCGTCCACAGCGTAGCATCAAATGACATCTACGCTGCAATTTTCTGCAGCGAAGATGTGTAGTATGCGTCTGCATCTTTGTTAAAAAAAAGCCTCGCAATTGTGGCTGAAAATTTCTGGCAGCTTCGCCGCAGTATGCGCCGCGGCTTTTTACAAGCGCCACTTCGCCCGAAATGTGAGCTCCTCCGTCGACAATCTTAGGGCGCTAGCGAGTCGCATATTGTTCTGCCATACCACCTCCGTGAGATGGTAAGAAGCGGGATTGTGTCATAGCATACTCTCTGTGACGAAAACACTCCGTTTCAGTCTAGACCGGCTGTACACATAGATTGCCCGGAAGGCAGGCATCTGTCATAGGTCTCCACACAGGACAATGTCAAATCCTCCGAAAGGCTCGACGCACTTCTCAGCGATGATGATTGACCTGCGATCGATGAGTAGGAGTGCATGGAAGACGGAGTTATCTGCATGGTTTGACGCCTCGCATGTGCTTCCTCCACTCGAAATGCAAGATCGTGACGTTGCTGATGTCTGGTTTCCGCTTCTGCGGCACTTATCTCTGAGTTTTTTCAGCGCTTTCCCGATTCGCCACCACCTGTGTTACTCGCCGCTCAGGATCTTTTTGATGGTAATACCGCGAGACATCTGGTTTTGCTCAGCCACCTCAGACCGGTACACAAAATTTTCTCTGCCCATCAGTCACGTCACCTCCGCTTCTTTAGCGCGTAGTTCAGGGTACTGCAGAGGATACCGCTTCGCTAAGCAGAAGCGCACGTTGGAGGGCCATCTTCATCAATTCACAATCTCTCACGAGGTGAGACTGTATTCTCTGATGGCACTGCCTCGGTCGCTCTGTTCACACAAATCTAAAAGAGCAGAAAGTAGAATTGCCAAAATACACAAATCACAGTGTACCGATAAAAAGCAGCGCTCCAGCTGTTATTGCTTAGCAGATTATGATGATATGCCTTTCGATAGCCCCAGAGTCTTCAACTCCTTTTTTGAACCTCCTTGACTTCTGCATCCACCACACATCAAGTGGAGTATTTAAGCGCACACCCTTCTGTGTACATGCATTTGGATCTGTGTTCGAATAGATTGTTTTTGAAGATTTCCTTTTCTTTTGTTCATTTTCTATTTTTCTTCATTCAGTCTCTCCTTTCTCCAGAACAAAAGAACGCCCCGACACAGCCATCACCACCATCCTCAAACGGCGACGTCAGCCATTATATATCGTTTTCTGATGTGAGACAAACTGCCCACCAGTCACTGTCTCTCACCTCCCTCCCATTACAGGTAGATGCTCGTGATTTCCCGCTTACAAGGCTAACGCCAACCCGGGTGTCAAAACTTCTGCACAACTAGGCCTTTAACGCCGTCCCTTTAACGTGGATCCTGTATTAACTAAGCCGTACTACCTGCATGGTGTAGGGGGAGACCGTCCAACTCGGGTGATAGTAGATTCCATTCTCCTCAGCATTATCTGGATTGAGAAGTCCCAGTTGGCACCTCCAGCCAAACTGGCCATGCCACGAGACGTCTCACAACCTTACCTATCTGTGCCCGGCCATGCAGTTATTACCTGCTATCTCCGTACCCACCGGCAACGCCGGTAATGAATTTTCTAGAGAACGGGCCCTCTAACGCTGTGGCGTTAAAATTGACAGTCTAACCTATGCTGCGCCAAGATTATCCAACCGTAGTAATGCACGCGTAATGTTCATTGTTCTGACCACAAGCATTACCAAGGAACAGGTCCAAGCAGTCATTCAATAAAGCATTTGTGCAGTATTTCTATTGCAATACATGTAAGAACCTACATGTGGCAGTAGCAACTACGATAGCTCTACGACAAAGAAACCTTGCCTGTTGACGACGCCTCGATGGTAATATTTATTTTTAATCTTTTCTTACATATAATTGGGTCACGCTTTCATGGGTAAGGTTGGTCTGCTTGATGCAAGCAGCGAACACACTATAGCCGTTATTGTTTCGACTGAAGGCAAATGGAAAACAAATTGCAGTATCCTGCCAGCTAGCTAGGGCTGAGTCACCCCAGATGCCTCGTGCGAACGAAGCATTTGAAGGTGTGCGAGAAAATAGAAATAGGATACGTAAGACCCAAGTATGTTCTTTCAGCTACAAAGGCATACATGCATGAAGGCATTTGATGAAGGCGGCTAGACAAGAAGACTAGCATAAGCAATCACACACCAAGAAAAACGTGGTCACTGGAAGCGCGCGCGAGAGCGAACAAGTACATACATGCGCGAGGGATATTACGAGCGCGTGCTCGAACGCTACAAAGAGCGCCTTATATTTAAAAACGCCCTGTGCTTTACAGCATTGTTAAAGCCAACTTTTTCAAAGGGTCAGTTTTTGGTGACTATGTGTGGATAGTGAGCCCTTCTAAACAGATAAATATTGCCGATCTAGCTTATATTTGTTTTAGACTTGAACATCACTGGGGTACCATGCCCTCTCGTTCGCATGGCGCCATCAGTAGTTCAAGCTCTATTCAGTGAGAAACAAGTCTTCGTGGTGTAGGGGAAAGTAAGTGGACGTCTTCAAACAGCCCCTTCTACATGTAGGCACCTGTGGGCAAAAGGGGATAGATCTTTGGCTGAGCACCAACAGCGTTTCAAACTGGTATGAAAAATTACAGTGGTGCTGACTGTCTCCCTTGTGATAATATTGGGCCCAATCTCCTATCTTTTCATGGGGACCAAAACGGCTATGACACCTAGGTTCGGACTTCAGCGTTATCCTTACTCGTTTCATGGACATCAATAACACGACTGTGTGAATTAACGATTGTCCGCATTGAAAAATATTACATCAATCATATGTGGAATCAGAATGCTGTTGATAAGGGCTATGACACCTAGGTTCGGACTTCAGCGTTATCCTTACTCGTTTCATGGACATCAATAACACGACTGTGTGAATTAACGATTGTCCGCATTGAAAAATATTACATCAATCATATGTGGAATCAGAATGTTGTTGATAAGGTAGACCTGCGAGTTGAAGAGATGAAGTGCATATTATTTGATCCGGAAATGAGAAAGATCAAGTTGAAGTTCCTTTAGAGCCGTATCATATGCACCATCCCCGGATTGTAGAAGCTTTAGAACCATTAGCGCTTTGCAGTTGGTGAAGCGAGAAACATCGTGCTGCCATGTGATCTAACCGGTGAAAACAGCAAGCTAGGAGGTTTTGATAAAGCAGAAAAATCGGGTTTCATCGTCACCAAAAACAAGTGAACATACATGCCTATGACAATTTTTCTGGCCACGCTGCCTCCATGGCAGTGAGGGGAAAGGGGGCAGTGGAGAGACAGACACAAATAAGTTAGATGATTTGGATAGCCTCTGAACCACCCGATCAAGGATTTCGCTCCAAAAAGGGTGGTGATAAAGGCTTTTGAATTCACTACCCTCAACGTCACATTTTTCCGAACCTACGGCAGCAGTATCAGTTAAACCATGCACCTGCTATAAAGATGTAGCTTAAATGTAGCTACAATGGTTTCTTTCTGAAAAGAAACTTTGTGCAATCTTTGAAAACGTTCCTAACAAATATGTGAAGTTATGGTGTATTGTTTTTCTTCTTGTGAGGAAGTGTGCATTGTGTACGTTTGCTTTTGTTTATCTCTAAATTGTTGACAATGTAACTTTTTATTTTATCAACGCAATGTATCCTCTTCGCATGCTGCATTTAAAATGTACAATGTTGTGATGGACCCAAAACTAGCCTCTGGCTATGGGTCCTAGAGCATTGTGCTTATTGTATGTTTGTAAATGGATTTTTATTTGAATAAAAGAACCCAACCCAGTTCTTTAAGAGGCACTTTATCGATTTTTTTTTAATATAATGCATATATTCAGTTACGTACAAGGTATTTAACAAGGTGGTCGCTAATAGGATCAGGACATCTCAGACTTTAATCAACTAAAAGATCAAGCATAATTTCTGAAAGGGTACTCTACCGTCGAACATATCCACACTATAAACCAGGTGATAGAAAACTGCTCTAAATATAACCAAACTTGAAGTTGGGCTAGATGGTGCATAGCAACTTGACTGAAGATAAAGCGCACAGGAAGACACACACAAGCGTTAGCGCGTTGTCCTGTGTCTTCTTCGCTTGTGTGTGTCTTCCTGTGCTCTTTATCTTCAATCAAATATAACCAGCCTCTAAATATACTACATAGCATTCAATGACTGCGAGAAAGCATTTGAAACCTCAGCGGTCATGCAGGCATTGTGAGACCAAGGTGTAGGTGAGCCATATGTGAAATTACTAGAAGATATGTATAGTGTCTGCACAGCAACCATAGTTCTGCTTAAAGAAAGTTATAAAATTCTAATTAAGAAATGTGTTAGACAGGGAGGCACGATCTCCCAAGTGCTAATTACAGCTTGCTTAGAAAGTGTATTCAAAGGTATGGAATGGGAGCAGTTAGGCATCAGGGTCGATGGAGAATATCTCAGCAATCTGCGATTCGCTGATGACATTGCCTTGTTAAGTAACTCAAGGGACCAACTGCAATTAATTATAAATAATTTAGACAGGAGAAGCAGAATGGTAGGCCTAAAGATTAATATGCAGAAGATTAAGTTAATGCTGAACAGCCTCGGACAGGAACAGGAGTTTAAAATAGGTAGCGAAGCATTGGAAGTGGTAGGCGAATGTGTCTACTTAGGACAAATAGTGACCGCAGATCCAAATAACAAAATAACTAGGAGAATAAGACTGGGATGGAGCGCGCTTGAAAGTTACTCGAACTTTATGGCTAGCGGCTAACCGGTATCACTCAAGAGGAAAGTGTATAACAGTTGCATCCTACCGGTACTGACCATTGGGCCTGAAACATTGAGGTTAACTATAAGGGTTCTTTTTCAGCTAAGGACAAGGCAGAGGGCCATGGAACGCAAAATTGTACGAGTAACGTTAAAAGATCAAAAGCGCCCCCCCCCCCCCCCCCCCAAGAGTGGGTCAGATAAATAACTCAAGTTACTGATATTCTAGTGGAAATTAAGAAGAAGAAATGGCATGGGCAGGACATGTAGTACGAAGAGAGGATAACCGATGGTCTCTAAGAGTAGCCGACTGGATTCTAAGGGAAAGTAAGCGTAGCATGGGACGGCAGAACTTAGGTGGGTGGATGAGATTAGGAATGTCTTAAGGGTCAAGTGGATGCAGCTAGCACAGGCCCGGATTAATTGAAGGAAAATGAGAGAGGCCGTCGCCCTGCAGTGATTATAGTCTGGCAGATGATGAATAAAATTGCTAGAAAAAGTCATGTCTAGAAGCTGTATGCTGTTTTTGAGAAACGCTACAGATATAACTGACTGCCCCATTGCAGTGATGATGACGGTCACTCATAGGCCCTTACTTCGACATTTCGAGTTTGCAATGACGAAGCGTTTGTGTTGGCGCCTGTTGAACAGCATGGCAGAAAATTATTTTTTATCTGTTAAGTGCACTTGCTGCTTGCAGATCCGGAAATTTTGTTCCTATGAGATTTCAGTTCTGCTACAATGAGGATCGATCAGTGGATCTTGGGCATTGTCATCTCATCTCTACTGTTCTCGAGTTATCTTGCGTGAACACAAACTTGCTGCCATTGTACGAATAAAAAAGGGCGATATACACTTCACGCGTTTGCTGTTCTGTCCGTGCTCTCGACTTGACAGGGTCTACGGTTTTGCTTTCATTTAAACTAATGAACATAGCTGTTTGGCGAGGATTACATTTTTCAGCGATCACTGCATGGTGGCTGCACATAGAGGAAGGTGCACTACGCGTATACTCCAGCCGCATTGTGAACTATGAACGCTGAATAGTTCTTTTCACATGAACGTTTTCTGAACGCTGCAGCCATATGCGTGAAACGTTTTGTATTGTCCCTTCACATAATTACAAAAACAGTGACCTGTCGTTTTATTCTGTGTTGTCATTTATAGCTGAAAGTGGAAACGAATGTATGCTCACAAAGACAAAGTAAAGTGCGCGTGGCAATGAACGGTGCCAAGATGTCGTGTAGGCCACGATTTCTTGTGATACATATGAGCAGACGGAGAGCTCTAAGTCAAATATCGAATTTATTTTAACAGGGAGTCGACTATCCGGCTATTGAAGATTTTGGGAGTCCATTGACCTTCGCGAATTCGGGCGCATTGAGCTGGAAAGTCTCTTGAGGCCATGTGATGAGACTGATGCCTTACACTATTTGGATGTTCGCTTCCATCAGCATCCATATAGTGGGCCTCACTGGGATTCTCAAATCTAATCCCTACTACAACAATGCCTACTTTCTGGAACTATATTTTCGTGTGTGTGTGTGTGGGGGGGGGGGGGGGGGGTACCCTCATTATCATATACTGGTTTCTTTTAAATCACCTAAAGCAGGCACCTTGATTTTAGAGCGCAGCTCTTTGGCGCCCGTTCCTGGGTTTAGCGGCGACGGCGTTGTCCCTCGTAACCAGCTCCACTTTCACTCCCACCTTCCTTCCTTCCTTAAGACGCGATTCAGGTGTCCACAGAAACAAGTGGCATACATGTGGCATACAAGTGGCATACCACGTCTAAACAAAGAAGGGGACAAAGTATATTATCCTGCGTCTTGATCCTTGCATCTGTCTTGTTTTTGCCGATTTGTTACTATCTCTCGCTGCTTTATGTGTGCTCTGAAAACCACCAAGTCGACTGAAATCGAACGTGCGATGCCAGCGAATCGCAAGCGTGTATGTTCTGATCTACCGTTCCATATTTTCAACTACCCAAAACTTGTCAAGGAAGGAGGCCGTTTTGTAGGAAAAAAATGCGCTGAGAGCCTGAGTTGCAAATTTACAACGATTGCCCATTCGCGAAAACATCTCTCATGCATGATAACGCCACGCATCTGGCTCGATGTCACTCACGTGGAACAAACACCATTTGCAGCATAGGTTTCATGAGCTCAGTTCTTATTGTTACGGGGAAGCATTTATTGAGACTTGAGCTGCGATTGGTGAAACGGCGCATAGACTTCAAAGGCCGTCCAGCATCCATCACTGTCTGCGTCATCGTCTTCTAGAACAACACCTCATCGTTCACGCGTTCCTCGGTCGTTGTCTTCGAGCGCACCACTTCGTCAATCACGCGTTGCCCGGTAGCAATATTATCAGAAATAAGGTGAAACCAGTGCATGAGAAGCGAAATAAATTATAACAATAATACGGTTGGTTTCGCTCCGCTTGAATTTCCGCGGTCTCACTAACCTTAGAGCTAGCTGGTTATGTCCTTTTGATACGCATGGAGCCGGACCACCCAAACATTAGGTTTTTCAGTCGAGCAACATTTGTGTCCATGTTACTCGACTGAAAAATTTCTTCACTGAAAAAGTTGTTTTAGTAAGGTCGTATGTAATACACCATGGTTTACGTACGAACATCAAATGCTAAAACCTGAAACAACGAATACCGAGTGTGTTGTATTATTTGATAGCGGCGACACTAATTGTTGATATTATAAACGCATTATTTGCGACCAAATTTTTATATAGTAACTTCGACGTTTACGTCTTACACAGTGCTCTGGCTCAAGTGGGAAACGCATTTCGCGGCCAAATGTTATCCACCGTCACCAGTCGTCTGTTCTACAGAGCAGACTCCATTATTAAGTTGTTCTGGTTTATTTAGGTTCGTTATGGCCGATCTTCAAAGCACAATGCATTGCGGTGTACTGTGACTCTCCAGCAGCGCGGGCGCGTACACGTGCAAAAGAAAGCACATCGCGCACGCGGCGAAAGCAGGGATTGGAGTAGTCAACGCCTCAGTTGGCAGTTTTCTCCCAAATATGCGTTTTACAGGGAAACTGGGAGCGCGCTTTGAGAGTCGCTACCGCCGTGACTAGCGAGAATGGATATCACCAGGCTCAGGAACGTAAATGGCATGAAATCGTGCTTATTGCACATACGCCTTTGCGCCGACTCTCCCTAGCTTCTATCGGTAGAGATTCACAAAGCGCGGCGGCCACTCGCTCCCTGCAGCAGACAGCCTGTACATCAGGAGCTGCAGCGCCTCTCAACGGCGCTTTGAAAGCCTATATGTTTTACGGTCTTGCAGTGCTGTAATATGAACCAAAGAGAAAGGCGAAGAGAAGACGCGAGAAGAAACACTGCGTGCGCTTCGTGGCGCGTGACGGCGATCGCCACTCGCTAAAAGAAGCATGATCAGTACTTGGCTCTCCACTGGTAGCTGATTGACAAGAAGCTTAATCATGATATATGGAAAAAGGAAGGGTTGTCGCGTTCGATAGCTCCATACAGTTAACTGACACTAATGTTAAGCCTACATCGCACCAGTTCCTGACACCAATGCTATATTTAAATACTTTTTCACTCAGAAATACCCCGTCGATTTACCCTTGGAGCGATGTAAAGACAGCTTTCAAAAGGTCAAATCTTTGCTACAGCACTCTTGGTCACTGGACAGTCGGTGCCATTCTAATACGCTATGTCAAAGAATAGATTAACACGAAGGCCTATCCTAGTTTGGATTCTCAGATTTCTGAGTTATCGTCGGTTCGTTTGTATATGCAAAAACGGTTCTTTCAATAACACCTTCATTAATCCAAGTCATTTTGTAAAACTCTTGGAAGAGCGATTTTGGGCATATATTTTTCGACGAGATATCAGCGTTTTCCATTTGAATTCACTTCTTCATTTTAACTCTTTTTTCCTCGCTTTACTGTCGCATTGCAAATATTACTTTACCTTTTAAAATAATCGTTATTATATTTACATATGTTTAATATGATGGCAATCAAATAATAATTATAAAACTGGCTTCAAATATATCACAACCGTATAATGTTTCTGACTTTCGCGTGGCAAATATATTTTAAACTAACAGCATTTGCTGCATGATTTCGCTCGTTAATCCCCCACTGTTATCACAGATGGGACACTCTTAACACCTTACGCCATGGTATACCTAATTCTATTTAATAACTTGTTGTATTATAGTGCGAGTCTTCATCAGCTGTTGTCTGTGCACAAGTATAAATTATGTCATCTTAATTCGAAGTTTTTAACGTTGGTTTCCGGACGGTTGCACTGACGAAACAAAACTGTTTTCGGCTTGAGTGAAGAAAACGCCTTAATAGACAATAAGGCCGGGCATATTGCTTTTTCTTACTTAAAAGGAAAGTAATAACCTTCAAAGGAAGACTGGATGATTCATCCAGTCTTCCTTTGAACGCTATTACTTTCCTTTGGTCGTACAGAGACCAGCGCTTTCAACTTAAGATTTATTGCATGGTTAAGCTGTTCGGCGTTGCTGCTTCTATCGACCAACGCGATGCCGTCTACTTTCAGTGGGCTTGTCGCATGGCTACGGGAAGTTCCTTGAGTGCTCTTATCGGTCTACTTGGCATCTACATTTGTAAGTTTTAATTACATTTCTCTCCAAAAGGCGTGTTTGCATCGGGTCAAGCACCTCGCACCTATACATTAACAGACCCATATTTCACTTTTTTTAGAGTTCGTTGTTCAAGAGCGGCAAACTGACCTTTAAATAATTGGCGTTTTTTGTGTGTGGATGCTTCTTGGATCTTTTAGACATGTATTAATACTGACCTTTTCCCCAGAAGGTGTAATTCTTTTGATTATACGGGCTCTTTTGGCAGGCGCATTTTAAATTGCTTTGCTGACTGTTTTAATCCTTTCATGTTTATATGCAAAATTCCTGAGCTCGCCATATAAGGTTTTTAAAGTTGCGACTGTGGTTCACGATTGGCCATGTTTGTTGGCTATAATGCCGCGAACCATTTAAAACTTTATTTCTTCTTTTTCTACAGCCGCCGGCATGCGGCCTTATTGCTGCGATTCCAGCGCAAGCATCAATTATGTATTCTTTGTTTTGTTCATTTCTTTTGTCGCGAGAAGTAGCCTTATTATTTTCTTTTTGCGCAAGATGCTCCGAGATGTATCTCGAAGATTCCAGACATGTTCAATTTCCCAGGGTATACTACTCACCGATTGCAGTTTTGTCTCGCAGCCTTTAAATGGAGCGCTGACGCGTGAAACGGGCATTCATAGATCGAGGGCCGCCGAGCACGCTTGTTGCTATGGCCACCACCGATTGCTTAGTTCTTTTGCGGGCGCAAATCAGCCCCATAAAGACTTTCATTGAACTGCAACGCCAGTGCCTTTATTTGTGGCTACCGGGTTTGTCAACACTACGTGACATGTGGTCACGTAGAGCCAACAATCCCTATAGCTTTGCAGTTCCCCAGAATAGAACGGCGCCAAAATAAATCTTGTGTGTTCGCTATCCTTCGACGCTCTTTGTAAATCCAGCCAGCATGTAATTGAGGGAATTACTGATATGCAAGGCGGCGAGCTTTCCGAAACAAGTGATAGCTTCAGTGGCTGAAAGCTTGCAACGAGAATGGAAGAAATCGTCATGTTTGGGCGATGAAAAAAAGAGGAGAGGAGAAGGAAGGAAAAAATTACACAGGTTCAACGCTACAGAACCGAATGTGTAGCGAAAGCTTTGGCTGCCAAATTATGATTCACACTTAAGCTCCACCTTTAAGAGTAAGATGCGATAGCGCAGGCCTTAAGCCTACATATAAAGCCCAAATTTAGCAAAGACAAATGAACGAGCCTGCGTGGCAAATGGGTAAGGTGAATTCAGATGTCGTGGCAGGCTGATTTTAATGTTACCCTCGCACATGAAAGGAGCGGCCACAGTTGGCGAAACCGCTTACTAGACAACGGGGCGCTCTTCCAGGCATCGCAATTCTTTTTCAGGTACCGCGAGATGCGCGAAAGGTAGCGTATCGTGTACCTTTCGCAACAAAGAAGAAATAAATAAATGCTAGCTTTGATAGCATACTTGCCTAACGTATGACACAATATTCAGAAGATGGGTCAGCAGTGACATGTGAAGGCTGTGTGTACGTCATCTGACAGATTGTAAAAGTTGTGCAGGATGAGTTGCCCTGTCCAGAAGCGTATGTCCGCCTGTACTATCAGACACGGTAAGACCATTCTCCTTTGTTGGCATAAAACCATGTGCAATATTCTCCTGACATGTGGTAAGGTGTACATCGGGCAAACGGGCACATGTTTAAATGTACGCCTGAAAACGCATGCGAAGAAAACCAGCAGTGTTGGTGTCGACGGGCATTGCTATGCATTCCGCAGCGTGTTAGTCAACTTTGACGACCAATCCTCGAGGTAAACGTTTTACTCATTGTCAGTACGACTAATATTTAGGAGATATTGTTGAAGCCTTAAATATTGTGCGAACTACGACTGGAGGTGTCCATGTGCCATAGATAAATTGATCACAAATGGAGGCCGAATTCTTGGCGCTACTAGCTGGCTATACGACGGGTCGAGTTCTTGAGCTGACAATGTCAACGGTTTTTTTTCTTTTTTTTCATATCTCGGATTTTGATTTTGCCTCTCAGGGTTCCCTCGCTTGTCCGGTCTTTGCTTGTGGGCTATTACTGCCTTTCTAAGGGTATATTTAGGTGCATATAATATATTCCTTCAATGCACTCGAATAAAGACGCATTCGCGCCTTGCATGCACTCGTCTTGCCCCATCTCTCTTTCTCTCTCTCTCTCTCTCTCTCTCTATATATATATATATATATATATATATATATATATATATATATATATATATATATATATATATGTATGTGTGTGTGTGAACGCCAGAAATTTTGCAAAATAATAGCGCAGATTTTGCATTGTGATTAAATGTCATGCGCTAGGTTTATTTTAAAGAAAACACGACAAATGCCACATCATCATTGCAGTAGCCTCATGTACAATTCAGATGAAACTGCGCCCTCTTGAAATGTGGTCTCGTTCAACTAGTAACTACAAACAATCTAGGAAATATATTGTGAGAATTACGGCTAAGAATTTTATTTCTTATTATGTACAATTTCTAGGCTTTTTAAGCTAGTGAGAAGCGCAGTTGTCTCACATGCCAGCTGCCATATATCAGGCACGGCCTCAAAAAATTTGGGAAACTTTTTCTGTTAACCTTTCCTTACTGCAGCTTTGAGATATCCTTCGCAGGTCACATCATGCTAGTTAAAAGTTGGAGCAAGCTGTGCATAGCTGCGTCAGCATTAAAAGTGCGGGAAACCCTCCCTGCAAAGCCCGGGTAAAGTGGTGTCTGCGAAAACCTAACCAAGCGGTCTTAATTCCGGCTTTGTATATAAACATGATAGTAGCCAAATCCAACAATAGGTTCAGAAAATATCGCGCTTTGACACGGCAGCCTAACTTCATTCCTATTACTACTCTGGTCATAGTTGTTTTCCTGCGTGCGCGCACTTTTTATTGTGCAAGCCTGAGTCCCACTTTAAACCAATTACGGTCAATATAATGGCCTAGTAGTCCCGGTTTCCAATTGTAGTATTAGCACCCTCATAATTACGCCAAACTTCGAGCATTGATAACAAAATGAACATAAATTGTGGCGACGAAGACAGCTTGCCAAGCTGCCTGCTCCGCACTCACAAGACTCCTATTACAAGAATCACCCTGCTGTGTCGCCCCGAACTCTCATCGCTAAAACTACTCGCTCTTCCGCCCGGATACAGCCCATTTCCCAGTATTCCAGTACAGTGTAGTCGTACCGAGTCTTATTGTGAGGTGCACCAATGAACGAGCCAGCTCTGTTCGAGACGGCTGAGGTGAAACATCGAGCTCGAGAAAAGAGCTACGGCGAAAACGTCAACTGCATTCCGAGCCGAATGGCCTTGAATATGTGGCTAAATAGCCTGGAAATGTATAAGCTAGAGGAAACGCGGAGAAATAAAACAGTTCCGCAAGCTACTGAGTGCGAATGCTTGTGATAAAAAGCAATTCACTGAGATCCGAAATTGCCCGACCAAGAAAGGCCATGACTGAAATGCTATCGCAGCTTATTCGCTTTTTATACAACCGCGCATATCATTCATAATTTGTTTTTTCGCCAAATATACTCTAAAAGTGCCTTCATAAAAGCAACGCATATCCCAGCGATTTGCTTCATTCAATAGCATAGCTGTAAAGGGAAAAAAGAGCATTCTCTTAAGCTTCGTTTGGTTTCTATGATTATTACATTATTTACGCTTCAGTTCTCTGCGACAATCGACACATTGAGGGCACCGCCTATTTGGAATACGTGAGCCTACTGACCACTTTTCAAGCCACGAGAGATGACTGTGAGCGGCGTAAGTGCTTGAGCGGTTTATCGTAATTGGGTTTTTGAAAATAATTTACCACTGATCGGAAAAGCCGAGCCTATTTCTGCAAAGCTCACAACATACTCTTGAAGTCATTTGACTTGTTTATTTCAGCGGAATCCCCAATTGGTTTCTTGACCGAGTGTATTCCTAAGGATTTACAACTTCAGAGCACCTGAGTTTATTTAGTAAGCGAGCAAATGACCATGGGAAGAAATCAAGTATACGACAAAGCACAACCGCAGCGATTACTTATTGGGCGCGTATTGACATACAGCACAAGAAAACGAGATAAAAAAAGTGTCTCACCTCAAGGAAATCATCTAAGCTTGGAACCGCATCACTTCCAGCAGCGAGTGCAAAAATGATGACAAGTTTAAAACGAAGCATTATTCCTGTCTGACTCCTGGTGTGTTTTCGCACGTTCAAATGGCTATTCGCTGTCTTTTCTTTCTACTATTTATGGAGTAGCTTTCAGTGTTCACAAAATGTTTACGACGCGTCGTTGTTTTTTACAAAATTATTGTTCCTACCAACATAAAACAACTGCGCGAAACATTTCGCCACACAGCTGCAGGGTTTTGCAACAACGCTTTAACCTTTCCCTTAAATTCCTTGCTAAAAAGAAGCGATCTTTTCGCACTGCGCCCACGCTTGTTTTTTGCTTCCAGAACATTGTGCTTTTCATTGTTATTATTATAGCTTCATTATTATTTTTCTAGAAAATTACAAACCAATTTTTTTTTCAAGCACAACGCCTGAAACAGTTCGACAGAGATTTTTACCAAACAACCTGTGGCTCATCCACGTGTCGTCCTCTTGCTGAACGATTGGCACGAACTTTGTAATTCCTGCCGCGGTTTTCCTGGACTTTTAAAGTCAAATATGTTCTTAATTCCTGATCCATGTTCATTAACAAAGGCGATGACGAAATATTTCGTCTTGTTTTATGCGACTTGCCTGCGGAGGCAATGCAAATAACAAAGGTTGAGCTAAGTATGTCAAATTTCATTGTTTCTCATAATCAAGTTTCATGAAGTAAAAGAACAGTTTGATGTTATCGGCAAGACATTTTTTATAGACCGAAGTTATCTTTTCGAGTATGGAAGGTAGGTTGTCACTTGAGGAAGAGGCCCATGCGCATACTCATAAACGTTTTTTTTTTTTGCTTGTTTGCAAAAACCAAAGGCAATCCCCCCGCCGGGGTGACACAGTGGTTACGGCACTCGACTACTGTTCCCAAAGACGCGGGATCGAATCCCGGCCTCAGCGGCCGCTTTTCGGTGCAGGCGAAAAGCAAGGCGCCCGTGTGCACGTTAAAGAACGTTAACGTGCACGTCTGTGCACGTTAAAGAACCCCAGGTGGATGAAATTTCCGGAGTCCTCCACTACGGCGTCTCTCATAGCCTAAGTTGCTTTGGGACGTTAAACCCCACAAACTAAACCAACCAACCAACCAACCAATTAAGGCAATCCAGTGTTGGTGGTCGTGGTATGTGGATCATTCTAATCATTCACTAAGCATTTGTGTGACCATTTTCTCATCGCGATATTTGTAGGCAGGCGGTCGAGCAGACAACAACAGAGCCTAAACAGTACAGGGACGAAAACTTTACAAAAACGATAAAAGAGCTCAATGGCATGACCCTGGGATGGCCCTTAGCTTGTCATAAAGTGCAGAAACCTGTATCTTGATAACTATCAAAAAGGGAGATGAAGAAGGCGTTCTTCGTACTTTTTTTTACTTCGGCTATAGTCCACAGAAGTCCTCGGGATAATGTGTATACAGATAGTCATCGTTGAATTTACAAACACATTTAGTAGCTTCGGCCTGCCCGTGTGTGGTGGAATAGGATAACACTTGTTGCTGGTCAGGGGACTGCTTATGTCCTCTGACGTAAATATCCGTAACTAAACATAGTGTGTTGCTCCATTGCACTCCAGTTGGGTTTCATTAATCACCTATAGTTCTACTGCAGCCTATCAGCTAAGTGTGGAGAACGAGCGCACTACATAGACCTAAAGGTTGACAAACTTTCACCATCATATTAAATGGACACAGACGACCACTCCGTCCAATTTTTGTGTTACCAAATTCCAATTGTACGGCATCTCGTGACTTTTTGCCGCTTGTCCGCCGGAAAAGACATAATTATTGCTGACATGTTTCGATCCAGATTTGATGCGTGCGTGCGTGCGTGCGTGCGTGCGTGCGTGCGTGCGAGTGTGTGTGTGTGTGTGTGTGTGTGTGTGTGTGTGTGTGTGTGTGTGTGTGTGTGTGTGTGTGTGTGTGTGTGTGTGTGTGTGTGTGTGTGTGTGTGTGTGTGTGTGTGTGTGTGTGTGTGTGTGTGTGTGTGTGTGTGTGTGTGTGTGTGTGTGTGTGTGTGTGTGTGTGTGTGTGTGTGTGTGTGTGTGTGTGTGTGTGTGTGTGTGTGTGTGTGTGTGTGTGTGTGTTGTGTGTGTGTGTGTGTGTGTGTGTGTGTGTGTGTGTGTGTGTGTGTGTGTGTGTGTGTGTGTGTGTGTGTGTGTGTGTGTGTGTGTGTGTGTGTGTGTGTGTGTGTGTGTGTGTGTGTGTGTGTGTGTGTGTGTGTGTGTGTGTGTGTGTGTGTGTGTGTGTGTGTGTGTGTGTGTGTGTGTGTGTGTGTGTGTGTGTGTGTGTGTGTGTGTGTGTGTGTGTGTGTGTGTGTGTGTGTGTGTGTGTGTGTGTGTGTGTGTGTGTGTGTGTGTGTGTGTGTGTGTGTGTGTGTGTGTGTGTGTGTGTGTGTGTGTGTGTGTGTGTGTGTGTGTGTGTGTGTGTGTGTGTGTGTGTGTGTGTGTGTGTGTGTGTGTGTGTGTGTGTGTGTGTGTGTGTGTGTGTGTGTGTGTGTGTGTGTGTGTGTGTGTGTGTGTGTGTGTGTGTGTGTGTGTGTGTGTGTGTGTGTGTGTGTGTGTGTGTGTGTGTGTGTGTGTGTGTGTGTGTGTGTGTGTGTGTGTGTGTGTGTGTGTGTGTGTGTGTGTGTGTGTGTGTGTGTGTGTGTGTGTGTGTGTGTGTGTGTGTGTGTGTGTGTGTGTGTGTGTGTGTGTGTGTGTGTGTGTGTGTGTGTGTGTGTGTGTGTGTGTGTGTGTGTGTGTGTGTGTGTGTGTGTGTGTGTGTGTGTGTGTGTGTGTGTGTGTGTGTGTGTGTGTGTGTGTGTGTGTGTGTGTGTGTGTGTGTGTGTGTGTGTGTGTGTGTGTGTGGTGTGTGTGTGTGTGTGTGTGTGTGTGTGTGTGTGTGTGTGTGTGTGTGTGTGTGTGTGTGTGTGTGTGTGTGTGTGTGTGTGTGTGTGTGTGTGTGTGTGTGTGTGTGTGTGTGTGTGTGTGTGTGTGTGTGTGTGTGTGTGTGTGTGTGTGTGTGTGTGTGTGTGTGTGTGTGTGTGTGTGTGTGTGTGTGTGTGTGTGTGTGTGTGTGTGTGTGTGTGTGTGTGTGTGTGTGTGTGTGTGTGTGTGTGTGTGTGTGTGTGTGTGTGTGTGTGTGTGTGTGTGTGTGTGTGTGTGTGTGTGTGTGTGTGTGTGTGTGTGTGTGTGTGTGTGTGTGTGTGTGTGTGTGTGTGTGTGTGTGTGTGTGTGTGTGTGTGTGTGTGTGTGTGTGTGTGTGTGTGTGTGTGTGTGTGTGTGTGTGTGTGTGTGTGTGTGTGTGTGTGTGTGTGTGTGTGTGTGTGTGTGTGTGTGTATTTTCCCACCGCTATGATTCAAACTCAGTTTTCTCCTGTTACGTAATGTAGAAAATGACACAAATCAAAGACGACCTTCGCGGTTGCTGGTGCGCAATGAGCGCTGCTCTCTAGCAGAAACAGAAATTAAAGCTATCCGCTGGTCGGATCCGCCGATTTAATAGCAGCTATATAAATGCCGTTACAGAGCTCGACAACAAAGTTCTCACGGTGAACGCCGACCAGCCCTCCAGGGCCTTCGGCCGCCGCAGTGCGTATTATCCTTTTGAAAGCTTAATCGGCATGACTAGCAGGGTATCAGTAATGTCCGAGCGCCCACGAGGTGTCAGTGTCGGCACCAAACGCAGCTATAGATGCGGGCATTGGCATTGTCGAGCGGCCATCACGACTGACCACTAAAGTACGGGCGTTTTAAATAGTAACAAGAGTGAAAAGTGTGTCGTGGTAGAAAATAAAAAACGAGAACGCGTGAGCTGCTGCTTGCATTTTTTTTTTCTTTGACTGTTGTATTTAAAAATTTGAACCAATAGCTGTCTAAACCTAAACTCCCTTATTCGAAAGTTGTTATCGTCGCTGCTTCGCAGTGCGCATATGAAGCTGAAGTACTCGTTATGCCACCACCTGATGAGCCAGATAGCTCTGTGGGTACTTAGACAACAGCGAAGCAGCGAACATGGCGAAATTAAAATATTCTGCAATGCATGAGCAAACCTTGGTGATTATTATAGATGCGAAAGATCGGTAAAACCAACTAGCAGTTATCGACGAGATTAAGTAGGCATAGGAGACATTTGTGTACAGGCGTTGGCAATTTTAGCGCTATAGAAAAATATCTAATAAAAAAACCGCAGTAACGCTAAACGATTAGTGATAATGCCGAATGTCTCGGCGATCGTCATGGTCTATTACATAAAACTAATATTATTATCATGTCTTTAAAAAATTATGTCAGCCTAACTTACTGCCTCATTATTCTCGTGATCGCACGTAATATTGCTACCTAATACTGTTGAAATACAAAGCAGGAACGGATTTCTGGTCGCCGCCCAATTAGCTTGACAAATCTGGATTATATATTATTAATGAAAGTATTGCTGTTCACTGACAACCCTTAATTAAAATATTGTGGGGCCTAATTGGACATGCTGCATAAGAGGTCGATCAATTGTTTCTAATATTCAATTAGCCAGCACTATACCTAAGTGCTGTCATTGTATATTTGGTGACGTATACCCATGGTAAAGATTTATCTGGAGAAAGCATATCACCAGGTGTTACCTGAATTGCTATTTGCGAAATAAGAACACATTAACAACCCATAGGTACTGGTGAGCAGCGTACGAGTAGCGTACAGGGCGTGAAATACTGAGTTAACCGCATAAAAAGTATACTTAATCCGAGAATACTGCAAGAGTGTTCGCTTTCTCCATTGCTCTTTTGCATATTGTCACGTAGTGGTGACGAGGTCGACGACACAATTGAAGGGTCGATGATTGCACTAAAGAAACTGTTTATTTGGGCTGACTTGCGCCCGCAAAAGAACTAAGCAACTCGGCGGCGGCGATAGAAACAAACGTGCTCGTCGATCGTCGAACAAAGAATGCTCGTCACACTCGGCAACGCTCAATTTAAAGGCTGCACAGAACAATCTAGATAACGGCGCAAACAGCTACCAGCACGGGCTGGAACATTGTGGAAAGACACCCAAGAGGCCGCAACCTTCAAGACAGATCTCGGTGCATCTTGCGCTACAACAAAACTGATAAAGGTGTGACTCGCGACATCGAGCATTAACAAACAAAGATTACGGAACTGATACGCGGTCCAGAATCAGAGCGATAAGCCTGCATGCCGGCGGCTGTTAAAAAACAACAAATACTGTTTTGAAGGTTTCGCGGCAATATGTATCGAATCTTTTTTTAGGCTTGTTCTCGCAAGTAACTTAATTTCTGGGTTCGTATTGCAGTCATGCGAAGGATGGGTTTTAGCATGAGCTGAAATATAGCCATTCTCTCTGCAGAAAAAGAAAACCTTCGTCAGGGAGTAACTTGGGTCAAGGATTTTTGAAGGCTGCTTAGGAACGCTGTCAGCTGATATACATGTTGGTAATTTGGTATGAGGAACGGGAACACAGGCCTAGATATGTGATACTAATGCTTGGTTATCGACTCCAATAAAGTATATCCCAGTCTCGCGTAAGAACTACTGGGACAGTGACCCATTTTGATGACAGTGGGCAGAGCGATTGCTGAACAAGTTTGAAGATTGTGGGAGCAGAAACAAATTATCACTCTCTTTTCCCGCAACCACACGCAAGTTCTTTGTCATCAAAGTATGGTACATGATGGTGGCTTTGTGCTGACAAAGAATAAACATACAAGAGCTACACAGCTACAAAGGGCCTTTGCAGTATTTATACGGGCTTCGCATTTTGAGTCGAACAGTCCTTTTCGATCTGCCACGTAAGCGATAGTGGATTGCCTTTGTCGCACTCAATTTTGCACAAACTTGCAAGCCGTGCCTTATATATATATATAGACATTTTTAAGAAAATGGCAAAACATTACATCGGCAGCGTCACAGCCAATGAACCGATGAACACTGACAATACTCTTGCCAAGCGTCATTATCAAACGTTCCATAGATAAGAATCCTTTACATCTCGTCGTTCTTTGGTAGCAAAAAGTCACGGGCACGCCTCAGCGTTGATTGGTCGGCACGTTGTTTGACATCACAAGTCCACATAACGTTAGCTATTTGCCAGGAGTTGCCTACTCGGGCGCCTCAATTAAGAAGGCGATTGAACGATGCCTTGCTTCTCTTATTCCACACAGGCAGATTAAACGACTTGATTTAAAGTGGGGCTTCATACCTATGTCGACTGCTCTTGCGCCTATGCGGTAGCTTACGATTGAATGCTAACGTTGCGTGAGATTAAAAAATGATAAAGTCTAAAAATGGTATACTGCTCAAAAGCGTTCTATAGCCTTTGCTCTTCTGTCGCTCAGCATTCTGTAGTATGCCCAAATCGGACACATCTGTCAACAGTGGAATTTAAGGTCTTATTAACTACTCGCGCGACTGGAAAGACATATTGTGTCACAGGCCGTTTCCTCGGCGTCGACACTACTGTCAAGGGCGATTTAGCTCTGCCAAGGTCAAATCTTAATGTGAAGGTCATAGTTCAAGGTATAACTTAAAAGTCAAATGTCAAAACATTGTCGGGCCAAGACTGTCCTGGCATGACTATCATATATAGGCAGTCTGATGGCTAGGCTCCGCTAATTGTTATAGCGTTGCTATGCTGCTTCTCCACAAGCATGACAATATTTCTCTGGGGGTAGTAGCGTCTGGAATTGTGTTTTAAATAGAGTTCCAAACAAAGCTACGCGAGTAGAAAATTGCATTCACGCAAGCTAGGATACGAACACGACAGACGGGCGCGAATGATTCGGAACCGCCATACCAGAACGGGTGGAGCTTAACTCTTTCGTTACCAGGTCAATATGTTTCGATCAACGGTGATTCAAACCTCGAAGTTCAAATTTCGTGCAACCAGCGCCATAACGGACTTCCTGCGCCGTCTAGTTTGTTCCTCAGACACTGTATTTTTTTTTTTTTTTCGTCGGAGTGCTTTGTTTTTTTCCGGGTGGTGGATATTTTTAAAACGCCTTTGAGTTCAGGCTGTGGCGTGTAACGCTCCCAGCATGACACCAAATTCAGTAACAACGCTCGCTTGCGAAAAGAGCACTGTTTGAACAGAATATTTTTGTCTGTCGAGGAGAGCAGCGGCTCAGAATACGTCGTTGCATCCTCGGATTTTTATTCCAATAATGAAACTAAAGAACTGGCGGCTACGAGCGCGTACGCTTCGGTTCCTTTTTTTTTCTGCCTATCGTTTGTTAGTTCGTCCTTGGACCTTGTTCACTCCATGAAAGCATTATCATGATTAATATTTTTGTCATCTGTAGTGTCGCGGCAACAAATGGGAAAACGTCGTCCCGCCATCACAAAGGAGGATTTTGTTTTGGCCGAGTATAACTCCAGGCATCGTCATTATAAGGTTTCCCAAAGCGGCGGACTGCTTCAAAATGTTTTTTTTTCGACGGTAGCTCAAATGTCACATGCCTGAACACCAACAGATGAGCATTTACAGTTGCCGACCTAAACTTTCAATTCCTCGTTGTTGTTTTTTTATGTGCTCAATGAGTTGGAAAGAAAGAGAGAGAGAACGTTTATTTGTCCAACAGAACGTTTTCGTGGCACCATGCTATGTTGCACAAAACTAAGATACACGAGCACCTGAAATTTCGGATACATTGTGACTGATTGGTCGATTTTTCAGACCTAATTCGGCCCGCCGCTAGTTGGAGATGCTTCACCAAAGTGATTGCATAGATTTTGCGGTGAAGCGTTCACAAAGCGTAGTGGTTTAGCGAACCAGCTGTGACAGGATCGCTTTCGCCTATGTACAACATAGAAGCTCCCGCGTTCTTCTTCTGTTTGGTTCATCCGCAACCTGTCAACGGCAGTACAGCCATTGAATGTTTGCAAGCTTTTGATAAATGAAAAGCGGTCTGTCCTTTTCTTATTTCATGGTGTTTTCTTTCTAATTGGCATATCAATATTTCGTCATAAATGTTAGGGCACTATACCTTTTGTTTCTGTATTTTTCTGGTGTTCACAAAAACTATCATAGCTGAAGCTACCAACGTTTTGAAGTACTGTAATCAAACTTTACTTAGGCAAAGAAATATTGCACTTCTATTTTCTATCTTCTCAGAGAGCAAATTTAATTTCAAATCAAAACCTGAAATTAGCCTGTTTATAGTTGTAAGAGTAATATTTCTGCCTCAAAACACATTTCAGTTAAAATTTGAAGGTTTGATCAGGAAGTTCCAAGGAAAGTTTAAAACATTTCGCATCTTCTAGGATTTATTTTACCAATTTTATTAAATATATTTGACTTCTAAATTCAATTTTTTCCGATCAATCTAATTCTGTGCTTCCCGAAATTTTCTTTTTGCAATATTTGCACGGGGTATTTGTGTTAAAAAGCAATTTTCGAATGGTCATTCTATTTCCATCATTGATGTGTATTTTACCTATTTTATCTCGTTAATGTTCAGCAAAAATTTGTCAGATAATTATGATAACAGACATTTTTTCTCTGGTAACGGAAGGGTTAAGTGGTCCTCAATTTTTATGCCATCGTTGGAGCTGTCTGCAAGCCGCAAAGACATGGAAGAACCAGACTACCTATAATAATATATTAAGGAGAGACAACAGACAGGGTGTCAGTTATTTGTCAATCAGTCATTATACTCGCAAAAAGTTTCATCGAAGCCTCGTAAAGGCTGGCTTTTAGTTTTGTGTAAAATACATTAAAGACCACCTCTTCCTCATCCTTCGTCCTTTTTATCTTTCATTTATACTTCGACACAGCTCCCTACCTTTGATATTGCCGTATATATATATATATATGTATATATATATATATATATATATATATATATATATATATACATATATATATATATATGTGTGTGTGTGTGTGTGTGTGTGTGTGTGTGTGTGTGTGTGTGTGTGTGTGTGTGTGTGTGTGTGTGTGTGTGTGTGTGTGTGTGTGTGTGTGTGTGTGTGTGTGTGTGTGTGTGTGTGTGTGTGTGTGCGTGCGTGTGTTTGTGTGTGTGTGTGTGTGTGTGTGTGTGTGTGTGTGTGTGTGTGTGTGTGTGTGTGTGTGTGTGTGTGTGTGTGTGTGTGTGTGTGTGTGTGTGTGTGTGTGTGTGTGTGTGTGTGTGTGCGTGTGTTTGTGTGTGTGTGTGTGTGTGTATTTTCCCACCGCTATGATTCAAACTCAGTTTTCTCCTGTTACGTAATGTAGAAAATGACACAAATCAAAGACGAACTTCGCGGTTGCTGGTGCGCAATGAGCGCTGCTCTCTAGCAGAAACAGAAATTAAAGCTATCCGCTGGTCGGATCCGCCGATTTAATAGCAGCTATATAAATGCCGTTACAGAGCTCGACAACAAAGTTCTCACGGTGAACGCCGACCAGCCCTCCAGGGCCTTCGGCCGCCGAAGAGCGTATTATCCTTTTGAAAGCTTAATCGGCATGACTAGCAGGGTATCAATAATGTCCGAGCGCCCACGAGGTGTCACTGTCGGCACCAAACGAAGCTACAGATGCGGGCATTGGCATTGTCGAGCGGCCATCACGACTGACCACTAAAGTACGGGCGTTTTAAATAGTAACAAGGGTGAAAAGTGTGTCGTGGTATTAAATAAAAAACGAGAACGCGTGAGCTGCTGCTTGCATTTTTTTTTTTGTTTCTTTGACTGTTGTATTTATAAATTTGAACCAATAGCTGTCTAAACCTAAACTCCCTTATTCTAAAGTTGTTATCGTCGCTGCTTCGCAGTGCGCATATGAAGCTGAAGTACTCATTATGCCACCATCTGATGAGCCAGATAGCTCTGTGGGTACTTAGACAACAGCGAAGCAGCGAAAATGGCGAAATTAAAATATTCTGCAATGCATGAGCAAACCTTGGTGATTATTATAGATGCGAGAGATCGGTAAAACCAACTAACAGTTATCGACGAGATCAAGTAGGCATAGGAGACAATTGTGTACAGGCATTGGCAATTTTAGCGCTATAGAAAAATAATAAAAAAACCGCAGTAACGCTAAACGATTAGTGATAATGCCGAATGTCTCGGCGATCGTCATGGTCTATTACATAAAACTAATATTATTGTCATGTCTTTAAAAAATTATGTCAGCCTAACTTACTGCCTCATTATTCTCGTTATCGCACGTAATATTGCTACCTAATACTGTTGAAATACAAAGCAGGAACGGATTTCTGGTCGCCGCCCAATTAGCTTGACAAATCTGGATTATATATTATTAATGAAAGTATTGCTGTTCACTGACAACCCTTAATTAAAATATTGTGGGGCCTAATTGGACATGCTGCATAAGAGGTCGATCAATTGTTTCTAATATTCAATTAGCCAGCACTATACCTAAGTGCTGTCATTGTATAATTGGTGACGTATACCCATGGTAAAGATTTATCTGGAGAAAGCATATCACCAGGTGTAACCTGAATTGCTATTTGCGAAATAAGAACACATTAACAACCCATAGGTACTGGTGAGCAGCGTACGAGTAGCGTACAGGGCGTGAAATACTGAGTTAACCGCATAAAAAGTATACTTAATCCGAGAATACTGCAAGAGTGTTCGCTTTCTCCATTGCTCTTTTGCATACGTATCGAATCTTTTTTTAGGCTTGTTCTCGCAAGTAACTTAATTTCTGGGTTCGTATTGCAGTCATGCGAAGGATGGGTTTTAGCATGAGCTGAAATATAGCCATTCTCTCTGCAGAAAAAGAAAACCTTCGTCAGGGAGTAACTTGGGTCAAGGATTTTTGAAGGCTGCTTAGGAACGCTGTCAGCTGATATACATGTTGGTAATTTGGTATGAGGAACGGGAACACAGTCCTAGATATGTGATACTAATGCGTTAACGACTCCAATAAAGTATATCCCAGTCTCGCGTAAGAACTACTGGGACAGTGGCCACAGTGATTGCTGAACAATGTTGAAGATTGTGGGAGCAGAAACAAATTATCACTCTCTTTTCGCGCAACCACATGCAAGTTCTTTGTCATCAAAGTATGGTACATGATGGTAGCTTTGTACTGACAAAGAATAAACATACAAGAGCTACACAGCTACAAAGGGCCTTTGCAGTATTTATACGGGCTTCGCATTTTGAGTCGAACAGTCCTTTTCGATCTGCCACGTAAGCGATAGTGGATTGCCTTTGTCGCACTCAATTTTGCACAAACTTGCAAGCCGTGCCTTATATATATATATAGACATTTTTAAGAAAATGGCAAAACATTACATCGGCAGCGTCACAGCCAATGAACCGATGAACACTGACAATACTCTTGCCAAGCGTCATTATCAAACGTTCCATAGATAAGAATCCTTTACATCTCGTCGTTCTTTGGTAGCAAAAAGTCACGGGCACGCCTCAGCGTTGATTGGTCGGCACGTTGTTTGACATCACAAGTCCACATAACGTTAGCTATTTGCCAGGAGTTGCCTACTCGGGCGCCTCAATTAAGAAGGCGATTGAACGATGCCTTGCTTCTCTTATTCCACATAGGCAGATTAAACGACTTGATTTAAAGTGGGGCTTCATACCTATGTCGACTGCTCTTGCGCCTATGCGGTAGCTTACGATTGAATGCTAACGTTGCGTGAGATTAAAAAATGAAAAAGTCTAAAAATGGTATACTGCTCAAAAGCGTTCTATAGGCTTTGCTCTTCTGTCGCACAGCATTCTGTAGTATGCCCAAATCGGACACATTTGTCAACAGTGGAATTTAAGGTCTTATTAACTACCCGCGCGACTGCAAAGACATATTGTGTCACAGGCCGTTTCCTCGGCGTCGACACTACTGTCAAGGGCGATTTAGCTCTGCCAAGGTCAAATCTTAATGTGAAGGTCATAGTTCAAGGTATAACTTAAAAGTCAAATGTCAAAACATTGTCGGGCCATGATTGTCCTGGCATGACTATCATATATAGGAAGTCTCATGGCTAGGCTCCGCTAATTGTTATAGCGTTGCTATGCTGCTTCTCCACAAGCATGACAATATTTCTCTGGGGGTAGTAGCGTCTGGAATTGTGTTTTAAATAGAGTTCTAAACAAAGCTATGCTAGTAGAAAATTGCATTCACGCAAGCTAGGATACGAAAACGACAGTCAGGTGCGAAAGATTCTGTCGCGCCATACCAGAACGTGCGGAGCTTAACTCTTTCGCTACCAGGTCAATATGTTTCGATCAACGGTGATTAAAACCTCGAAGTTCAAATTTCGTGCAACCAGCGCCATAACGGACTTCCTGCGCCGTCTAGTTTGTTCCTCAGACACTGTATTTTTTTTTTTTTTTCATCGGAGTGCTTTGTTTTTTTCCGGGTGGTGGATATTTTTAAAACGCCTTTGAGTTCAGGCTGTGGCGTGTAACGCTCCCAACATGACACCAAATTCAGCAACAACGCTCGCTTGCGAAAAGAGCACTGTTTGAATAGAATATTTTTGTCTGTCGAGGAGACAAGCGGCTCAGAATACGTCGTTGCATCCTCGGATTTTGATTCCAATAATGAAACTAAAGAACTGGCGGCTACGAGCGCGTACGCTTCGGTTCCTTTTTTTTTTTTTTTTCTGCCTATCGTTTGTTAGTTCCTCCTTGGAGCTTGTTCACTCCATGAAAGCATTATCATGATTAATATTTTTGTCATCTGTAGTGTCGCGGCAACAAATGGGAAAACGTCGTCCCGCCATCACAAAGGAGGATTTTGTTTTGGCCGAGTATAACTCCAGGCATCGTCATTATAAGGTTTCCCAAAGCGGCGGACTGCTTCAAAATGTTTTTCCCGACGGTAGCTCAAATGTCACATGCCTGAACACCAACAGATGAGCATTTACAGTTGCCGACCTAAACTTTCAATTCCTCGTTGTTGTTTTTTTATACGCTCAATGAGTTGGAAAGAAAGAGAGAGAGAACGTTTATTTGTCCAACAGAACATTTTCGTGGCACCATGCTATGTTGCACAAAACTAAGATACACGAGCACCTGAAATTTCGGATACATTGTGACTGATTGGTCGATTTTTCAGACCTAATTCGGCCCGCCGCTAGTTGGAGATGCTTCACCGAAGTGATTGCATAGATTTTACGGTGAAGCGTTCACAAAGCGTAGTGGTTCAGCGAACCAGCTGTGACAGGATCGCTTTCGCCTATGTACAACATAGAAGCTCCCGCGTTCTTCTTCTGTTTGGTTCATCCGCAACCTGTCGACGGCAGTACAGCCATTGAATGTTTGCAAGCTTTTGATAAATGAAAATCTGTGTGTTCTTTTCTTATTTCATGGTGTTTTCTTTCTAATTGGCATATCAATATTTCGTCATAAATGTTAGGGCACTATACCTTTTGTTTCTGTATTTTTCTGGTGTTCACAAAAACTGTCATAGCTGAAGCTAACAACGTTTTGAAGTACTGTAATCAAACTTTACTTAGGCAAAGAAATATTGCACTTCTGTTTTCTATCTTCTCAGAGAGCAAATTTAATTTCAAATCAAAACCTGAAATTAGCCTGTTTATAGTTGTAAGAGTTATATTTCTGCCTCAAAACACATTTCAGTTAAAATTTAAAGGTTCGATCAGCAAGTTCCAAGGAAAGTTTAAAACATTTCGCATCTTCTAGGATTTATTTTACCAATTTTATTAAATATTTTTGACTTCTAAATTCAATTTTTTCCGATCAATCTAATTCTGTGCTTCCCGAAATTTTCTTTTTGCAATATTTGCACGGAGTATTTGTGTTAAAAAGCGATTTTCGAATGGTCATTCTATTTTCATCAATGATGTGTATTTTACCTATTTTATCTCGTTAATGTTCAGTAAAAATTTGTCAGATATTTATGAAAACAGACATTTTTTCTCTGGTAACGGAAGGGTTAAGTGGTCCTCAATTTTTATGCCATCGTTGGAGCTGTCTGCAAGCCGCATAGACTTGGAAGAACCAGACTACCTATAATAATATATTAGGAGAGACAACAGACAGGGTGTCAGTTATTTGTCAATCAGTCATTATACCCGCAAAAAGTTTCATCGAAGCCTCGTAAAGGCTGGCTTTTAGTTTTGTGTAAAATACATTAAAGACCACCTCTTCCTCATCCTTCGTCCTTTTTATCTTTCATTTATACTTCGACACAGCTCCCTACCTTTGATATTGCCGTATGTATGTATATATATATATATATATAAATATATATATATATATATATTATATATTATATATATATATATATATATATATATATATATATATATATATATATATATATATATATATATATATATATATATATTATATATATATATACACACACACATATATATATGTGTGTGTGTGTGTGTGTCCTCGTAGTCCTCGAATCCTGACGACCAATCTTAATGGATCCTGGATCATATTAACGCTTGACGCGCAATTTTCCTTTTACCCTCAGACTACACCACCACAAGCGTTGTTCAGTTTTTAGAGGAGTTCTAGGCTGCGCCTGTAAACACTAAGCCATGTGCATTATATATGCTCCTAGCCGGATTCCATCAATCATATGAAAAAAACGACAGAACCGACAGATACCGGATGTAGTCTATAATCTTTCGCTTTTGTGTAGACCGACACAGTTAAGAAAATTTTGGTAATGATTCGCAAGGCGCGCAAGAGCCTAAATACTTCTCTAGCATTTATTACTGGCAGCACCATGACGCATAGCTTGCAAAGTTTGCCTATGGGACTCACTCTACACTAATAGCACTACGTAAATCAGTCCGTAGTAAGGCAAGTAGGCATGAAAAAATGCAGAATTTATATGGAAGAAAATGTTTATTTGACCATCTCCATTATTGCTTATTAGTAGTTTCTCAATAGCTCCGAGCTATGAACATTCTAATGGCTACTAACATGTATATAATTTTTTTTTAATTTTCAATGTTCAACATATTTTTTTTCAAGTTGAGGAGAACGGTAATGATTAACCACTACTTTTATTTAGTCTTTCCAATAATAAAGAATTTCCTAAAACAAACCAGAATAGAATTGAATTTGGCGGCGGCGCTAACGGCGCAGTTTACTGCTCATGATGACTGGAATCATGATGGCTACAGAGACCAAAGCCCAGCAGAGCTCGGCTTTACATACGGGCGGCAGAGAAGAGATTTAATTAGAAAAATCATCACTTAGTGATAACCTTTATGAACATCACAGCCCGCAAGTTGACATTTGCACATCATTTACCGCCACGCACCAATTGCCCTTTCCGGCAAAATATATTCCAGGGGAAAGGATGATAAGAGAAGGAAAGTAAAAGTTGACTGCTTGCCGCCCCAACAAACAGTAAAATGGGCAAATCAATTATCAAGAATGAGGACAAAGGAGAAGGCAGATGTTATAAAAGAGCCTATTCGGAGACCGTGGGGAATGGCCTCCGACTACACTCTCCTGCGACTAAGCAGCAAGAACTGCTGAAATGATGCCGAATATAATGAAGTTGGCAATTATCAAAATTTAGCGGAGTTTTTTCGCCGACTTTACTTAGACATATTGTAAACCGCTCTGCAAGACAAGCTTAAATGTTCGTGAACAATCAAAACAGATCAATACTAGCAACCCGTTCGTTCGTTCGTTCGTTCGTTCGTTCGTTCGTTCGTTAGAAGGAAGAAAACTGGTAATGCGCGCAATAGCAGTAATATGCAAAGGACATTTTTTGATACGCACATTCAGACTAGGGCTAATATGCCCAGAATCGCCGTATTGAGAACACATCCTACATATACCCACATGGTGTGCTGAGGTGACTGCGCCAGATAACGAAACGAAAACAGAGAGAAGAACACAATTATGCAGAACATAACGCATACGCTAACTGGAACATTTTGTATGTTCTTCTCGGGTTGCTACATGCATTTAGCAGTTTGCAAGAACCGCCACTTGGCTATAGCATGCCTCACTAGCTGTCCTGTCCTGCACGTTTCTTATTCATGAATAAAAGTGTGTTCTTTATGAATTGTTTTAACGTGGCAGTGGTTTGTAGGCAGCGTTATGAGGCGGGCTTGCCGATTACAGCCGCCAATACACAGGAAAACGTACTTGCCCCTTGGGACATTAAAGTTGTCTTCAGGTGCCATGGGGAGGCCAGGTATTCAACAGAGCCACACACTCAAAGTCAATATCAGCTAGCCTGGTCATTTGTGCAACTTTGTCAGAGGGGATGAAGGCGAAGACATCCGAAGCGGAGCGTGAAATCATGGCAGCGGAGATGGGAACTAGAGTTGCAAAGGGGACGGAAGAAGTGTCGGCATTGGTCACTCTGCATATCACCAAAGCATATTACAGTGTAGAACAGTCCACAACCTTCAAGAAGCTGTACGCAATTAGGCCGCATTTGTACATGTTTACATGGTTACAAGAATCCTGAATGAATAAGAAGCATTTCTTTACTAGTGGTGGCCTCAGGGATAACTCATGTCTTTATTACATTTTAACCAGTAATGTGCAGCCCTTGCGTTCACCCTGGTGTAAAAGTGGATGTGTATGTGGATGGTATTGTCACGCGGTAGTGGAAATGCCATAGACATCAAACGAATGGACATTTGCAGGACTGGAATCCACTCTTTATTGAGCTGACTTGCGCTCACAAAAGAACCAAGGATCACGGCTGCGTCCATAGCAGCAATAATTCTCGGAGGTCGTCGGACTAGGAATGCCCATTTTTCTAGTCAGCACTTAATTTAAAGGCGGTGAACAAAAATCTCGAAACAACCACCAGCTGTGACTAGCATACCCTGGAACATTGTATAAATACACGTGCTTGGCTGGAACCTCGCGATACATCTCGAAGCATCTTCCGCAACAAAGGAAAGTATAATGCCCCATCTCGCGCCAATGAGCATGAACAAAAGTAGATAATCAATCTATACGCTACAATCACAGTTACAAGGCCATATGCCGGCGGCTGTTAAAGATGCAGCCAATTGAGATTTCAATTATTCGCGGCAATATTGTTTTTTTCCGCATCTGCGAAAAATGTTCATTCGTTATACCGTTTATTGCCACCTACCTCAATGCCCTTGAAGTTTGGCTGAATAAGAAAACTTAATTCTCAACGTGTGCAAATCCTCCCTACTCGTTTTCCTGCCGGCATACCCTCTATATACCGCCCTGTTGTACTGCCGTGCACAGATCCTAAGGTTGAGTATCTAGAATACCAAGGTGTAATACACCCCTCCTAAAACTGGCGAGCTCAAATAAAAAGCAATTACAGGAAAGGTGAGCGTGCCTTTGGCCGCGCAGATAATTAGAATTAGCATTAAGAATATTGGTATGCTCGCAGACCCTTGTCCTTTCTTTGTAAAAGGGATGAAAGATAAATTCTAGAGCTCAGTTTCGTTTTTTTTTTTCGCTAGTCCAGGGCACAAATAGCGGCATTTATTGTTTATGGAGGGGTGTGCATTATGGCTATACCTACCAGCTGCTAATGCACTCCCTTGTACAAGCCCGTGTAAGAGGACAACTCTCGTTTTCAGCTTCTCACTGTAGCTAACCTTTCTATGGGTTCCTGAGTCTCTGCCTGGTGGCTAAAATTAATAGAGTGGCTTCTCCCATTTTTATGACACAATAGCCCTCTTTCTTGATAATGAACTGGCCGCAGTAAAGCAATTACAATTTGTAATTACACAGTCATTGTTCTACCCCGCCGGGGTGGCGCAGTGGTTACGGCATTCGAATATCGTTCCCGATTGAATGCGGGGTCAAATCCCGGCCTCGGCGTCCGCTTTTCGATGGAGGCGAAAAGCAAGGCGCTCGTGTACTGTGTGATGTCAGTGCACGTTAAACAACCACAGGTGGTCGAAATTTCCAGAGTCCTCCACTACGGCGTCTCTCATAGTCTGAGTCGCTTTGGGACATACAACCCCACAAACCAAACAGTCCTTGTTGTCTAAAACTGCAGGCTGCGCTTATGTGAGTACAACGTGTTAGTATTCTTGAAGCTACATCTGCACTGCTCCTTGACTAGTCGTCGCCGTCGAACGAAACTCCCCTGAATTCTAATGGAATACATCGAATCCTGGATAACTACGTGTTGCCGTACCCGCGACAGGTAGCTGCCCCGATTGCAGATTGCACGCCAAAATTTACCACTGAGCTGCTTACAACTGGGTTAACCATTAAAAGATTTCCTGCAACATAACTCACGTAATCCCATTCTCTGCCTCTCTCTGAGTCTTTGCAGCGCAGTTAAGTTCAATGCCTAGTATTTTGAACCGATATCTTATCTTTTCAGTGGGTTCCAGCTCACTGTGACATTTATTCCAAAACAGTTATTGATTCCTTAGTGAATTTAGCTCTCAATGTTCCGGTTGCCAGTTTCGTATGTAACATTATTTTACTGTTTTGACCCATTTTGAAAGGTTTCAAATACTGTTCTCCATGAGCCGCACCTTGCGACTGCAGGTATGGAGCATTTAAGTTTTCCTTGAAATATACGATGTTGCAACTCGAGGTTATGGGAGGTCTTTATGACATTCTTGCATTACAGAATTCCTGGCCTCAGTTTTTATTTATGTTGTTCTGCATTCACGCCATCAATTATTTGTGCGTCATGCGATGAGGGAAACTGCAGAATATTATATCCTCTCTTTGGGGAGGTATGCTTCACGGATAAGACAAAATCCCGTCAAAATGCATGCGCTAAGGCCACTGTGTGCCTCTTACCCATAATATATTGCAAACGCTAGATTTGCTTGTTAGCGCTGCTCTTGCTTCAGTGTTACAAGTTTTATTTGCTTCTTTCTTGATTTTTTGTTTCATAATTATTTTAATCTCCTATGGATCCCGTAATCCTAAACTGTACCGCATTATGCAAGTTAATTCAGTAAATTATGTTCTCCTCCTCACGAGGTGATGACGGCTATAGCATGCATTATGCAAGTTAATTCAGTAAATTATGTTCTCCTCCTCACGAGGTGATAACGGCTCTAATGCAAAGTTTTCGAAGAGCAGTGAAGGATATTCTTCGACTATTGTGAAAGATTTTTTCGCAGTCTTTTGCATATGGTTAAATCACGGGTGTCTGTATAGGTGTAGTCTGCTGTTTCCCATAAAAATTAAAAACGTATATTATTAACAATCGATCCCTGTCAACCATACACAGCCTAGAGCCATATTGTCCACCTTAGTCAATGATTCGTCCTTGAGTCGGGACGATTTGCTTTTTCTCACTCAAGATGTCTTGCCACATCAGACAGCCGCTTTCGTCCCCGCACAGTCTTCCAGAATTCGACTGGGGCATTGTCAACTTCTAATTGAACCGGAAACCTGCATGCAATGTTTTGAAGAAACATGATTTGGTCCCTCGTGCTGTTGTCGATGTAGAAGACGATTCACGCACGCATGAGCCTTGAACCTAACTGCACAGCCTGTGCGTCTGGCACCTATAGCTCTAAACTCGCAAGATTTCAACACTGTGTTACCGAAGCCATCCCGGTCATTTCTTATTGCCCCTGAACATCACACAAGACGCCAGATTATCTGATGAGCTAAAAGCGATGATCAGCAAGACGTTATCCTCTACCGATCGACGTTCACTGCAGGACGTTCTCGTGTTTGGTTATTTTGTGTTTGACTTTGCCAGGACAGGATCTCTTTCTTATGTGCCAGTCTCTGGCATGCAACATCCACTTAACACGTGGAATGACAATCCCATCAGGCAGAAACCGTATCGATCGAGACTTTCCAGCCAAGCGCAACATTATTCCAATTAGCCCAAGAGATCCTGCAGAAACGAGGAATTCGGTATTCCAGTCCGTTGGCCGTGCCCGTAATACTAGTGAGAACGAAGAACAATTCTTGACGATTTTGATTAGATAACCGTCGCTTGAATGCGGTCCCAAAAAAGGACCTGCACTAACTGCCGCGCATTGCTGACACTGTTAGACATCTGTGCTCGGCGTCGTACTTCTCGTCCGTTGATTCCGCTCCGGGTACTAGCAAATACCGATGCGCCCTTGCGACAGAGAGAGGACTGCCGTCGCGCCTCGTGACGACTTGTTCAAATTTAATGTAATGCCATTCAGCTTATGTAATGCTCCTATGACGTTGGAGCGGTTCATGAGTATTGCTCTTCGTGGGCTCAAATTGGTTATTTGCATTTGTTATTTGGATGACGTTATTATCTTTCCCGAGACATATGAAAAGAGCGATGAACGCCTTGCAATCATCCTTGACTTTATCAGCAAGGCTGTACTAATCTTAAATATTAATGCGACTTCGGAAAACGACCAACTCTTGTTCTTGGCTTCCTCGTGGAAACCGATGCATGCATTTGACCTGATCCGCTGAAGTTTGATGCAGTTAGACTTTGAAAAGCCACGTACGATCAAAAGTCTTCAGAGATTTCTCAGACTGTCGTCTTATTTCCGCTGCTTTATCCCTCGCTTTGCGCACCCCACATCCTCTAACTGCCGTTCTGCAGAAGCTTGGGGTCGCAATTTGTGTGGACACCCGACTCTGATTCGGCTTCCATCCAGCTGAAATTCGCTTTGACCTTGGTACCCCTTTTGCGCCCCTTTGATCCCGCTACAACCACGAATATTCACACTGATGCTAGTGGCGTCGGCCTTGTGGCGATGCTTGTACAGACATAGGAGTGCCGAGCATGTAATTGCGCACGCCAACCGCACTTCAACAAAGTCGGAGAGCAATTACACCGTAATTGAACTGTAATGTCTAGCTGTTGTCGTTACCTTCCAGAAATTCCACCCAAACCTATATGTACGTTAGTTCACGATCGTGACCGATCATCATTCTTTACGCTGGCTCATAGGCCTACGCAATCCATCTGGTCGTCTGACGCGTTGGGCCTTAAACCTGCAGCAGAAGTATGACTTTTCTATCACCTACAAAAATGGCCGTCATCGTAGTGACGCGGACTGCTTGTCACGCCATCCGTTGCCAACAAGTACCGGGGAGGCAGGCTTTGAGGGATGTTTGTCCTCGCTTTCCGCGCCATTTCCAAACACAAACACATTTCGTCGAGAGCAACAAAATGACTTCACGTCACAACCTCTTGTTGCTGCGGCCAACTTAGGAGCAGATTCTACACCGTTCATCGTGCAGGATAGATTCCTGTACAAGAACTATACATGGCTGATGGTGCAACCGTGCTTTTGGGTTTCCCGGAACATCTGCTCAATTATGTGCTGCACGCAATGCACGATGACCTCGCATCGGATCACCTTGGGTCCTCGCGTACATTGCACAGCCAGCGCTTTTACTGACCGAAAATATATAAGACCACAAAACAATACGTCTCCAGCTGTTACCAATGTCAGCGCCTTAAGCCTCGCACTACTCCACCTGCAGGTCTTCCGCAACTGGCAAGGCTATTATCGGCGCCTTTTGAAAAGGTTTGCATCGACTTGCTCAACCCATTTCCCAAGTCATCAGAAGAACGCCGCTGGGTTATAGTGTGTGTGTAGATTATTTGAGAAGGTATGTGGAGAAGGCGAGTAATTTATCGTCGTTTATGCTGCACTCAATTGTTCTCCGCCATAGGGCTCCTGTGTTATCAACAACGATCGCACGCATTTCACTGCTGACATCATAGAGGTGTTATTTCGGCAGTGCAACTCCAACTATCACCCCTCCACACTTTATCACCCGCAGAGCAATAGTCTGATTGAGCGCACAAACCGCACCCTCAAATACATACTGTTTATGGCACAGGCAGAGGCATATTATTTTCTATTGCTTTTGGGTAGCCCCACCATAACACATGTGCATGCAGGAGTCTGTCTAAGGACTCCAACATACTAACTATCCATGTATGCTTCATCAGACCACCGGAACTGGGACACCGTATTGCCATTCGTGACTTACGCGTATAACACATCGAAGCATGAGATCATCAAGTATTCCCCGTTCTATTTCTCAACGTCCGATGTCCGGATGATTTTGTTTTGCAACTATTTTAAAGTGCTATAACACATGCGAAATGATTTTGGTTGGTGCAGCATGCCCAATTGTGTGAACTTGATATATTTCGCTTGCACCTTGTTTTTAAAATTTGTAATCAAGCATTGTCTTACGGTCTTCTTTTGAGAATGTTCCCTTTTTGTCAACTTTTCCGTGTGGTTTTTATAAATGTTTAAATATCTTGTCTAGCGCTGTCTGCTTAATTATGCCAGCTTTGTATTTGCTTTGCGTTTTATTATACATATTTGCAAATCTGCACATTTACACTAATAACGATCAGAGTGTATAATCCTTAATTCTTCTGAGCCTTTAATCCTTTGCGGCTGAAGATAACCCATGTATTTGAAACCGCCACTAGCCTTATGAACATTTGGTCCAAACAGTGTTTTTATACGCAAATTTGAATTTTGTCAAAAATGTTCTTTGAGAAAGAAATAGTTCACCTCCGTTTCACCCTTCCCTCTCGTCGCCGCGAACGCGCAGACAGATGCCTTAAAATATTGTTACGGACGAAGGAGGAAGAAGAGGCCAGTGGCACGGGCAGGAGCGCGCGATCTAGGCCCGCTCACAGATTCATTAAACGTCATCTCACGACCATCGAGCATCTTCTCTCTATCCTCTGTTCTCCTGTTGTCATCGCTTGCTGCCACGTAACATTTGGTGGAGGTGCGGGGTGAAGGGAGACAATATTCACAACCTCTTGGCGAACAACAGCCTGAATTAGTGATATCGTAGTCAAGGTGTTGGTTGTCGGGGGTATGCGAGAGTGAAGCTGCGGGAGTCATTGCCTCAAGCTCTTGGCGGACGATGCAGGTCAAAGTCGTGTCATTAGTTGGCGGTCGAGGATTCGGAAGATCGACACAGGAGGAGCTGGCAGCCGTGTTTGGTAGCCGGTCGAAACGATGAGATATGCGCCTCTGTTTCGCTTGTTCGAAACGTCGGCGCACTTGTAGTACAGAGTCCACGGTGGAACAATCACGGCGTAAAAGAAGGTTGAAAGCATCGTCGGCAATGCCTTTTACTTTGTGGCCGACTTTATCCTCCTCAGGCATAGCGTGGTCGACTTTGCGGCACAGGGATAGGACGTCCTGTATATAAGTGATGTAAGACTCTGTAGACGTTTGGGCGCGAGAAGCGAGCGCCTTTTTGGTGGCGAGATGACGGCCAATGGGCTTTCCGAACAGGTCGTGGAGCTTCCGCTTATAGACTCCCAATATGTGGGGTCTTCTTCATGTGTTTCAAATCACACCCGCGCTGTCCCAGTCAAGTAAAAGATAATATTAGCGAGCATAAGTGTGGGATCCCACCTGTTGTACTTGCTGACTCGTTCGTATAGGGCAGGCCAGTCGTCAACATCAGCGTCGTCGGTCCCAATGAAGGTTCCGGGGTCACGGGGATGGGCTATGACGACAGCAGGTGCGGCGGCAGTAGATGTAGCGGCCGTAACAATATACCTAAAGGAACACTAAAGACAGCACTATCACAAATGTTTTGTTATCAAAGTCTATTAGGCATTTCCTTACTCCCTTGTTACAATTGTCCGGCAGCAAAAGGCGCATTTTTATCCATATATTTCAACTTAATTTTGAAGGAATTTCCCGCCATTGCAATTCAAACTGTTTTCGCCATCAAGTAGTTAAGTAAAAGCAAGCAGTCCATGAACGACTGCGGACTGCGTGATTGCTGGTACACAGCAAGTGGTGTGCTCCAGAAGCAGTCAAAGTTTGTAATGTTGTGAATTACTTTTCTGGTGTGGTAATTCGATACTGTAATGCATTACTTCTATCAGTTTTTTCCCAGTAAAAGTAATGAATTACTTTGGAAACTATTTTCGTTAAAAAACACCACTGAAGCTTGCAGTGCGCAGTTCGGGGCTCTCGTTTCTATGGCCAAATACACTGAGAGAAAAGAACGCAGAAGCTCGGGGCTGCCAAGCAAGCTATGCTGAACTCACGGACGAGGGGCAACGTGGTGGTGGTAGAAAACATTTATATAGGATGAAAATACAGGAGGTTATGCGTGAGCTGACCCTGAAAAGGCCAACCCTCAAAAACACTAGGTGGAGGTCCCTAGTTCGGGACCCCAGTGGCGTCTGCCGCCTCTCGGGCTCGCCCGACTAAGGCCCGTTGGGCCTTCAGGTCGGAGCAGCCGAGCAGGGTCGCCTCCCAGTCCTCCCTGGTTGGGTTGGAGTGAGGGGGGATAGCCGGATTTGAGGGACAGGCCCACACCATGTGGTAGATGTCCGAAGACACCACCCCACAGTGCGGGCAGCTGCCAGAGAAAGCAGGGCCGAAGTGTTTTATAGCTGCCGGGCACAGAAGTGTGTTGGTATAGAGGTGGAGTAAGAGCCGCTCATCCGCCTTTGAAAGGCCTTTACATGGAAGGGGGGGGGGGGGGCGTAAAGGCTGTGGCTAGATTGGTAGTAATTTACGATATCTTTGAATGTATAAGCCGGATTAGGATCAGCGTCCTGGTCGGAGGGGGAGGAAGAGGAAACTTCCCGGAGAGAGAGCGCGCGGGCGGCGGCGTCGGCAGCCTCGTTTCCAGCCAGCCCCTGATGAGCAGGAGCCCAAATAATATATCGGGTAGCAGGGTCCCCAATGTAGGAGCTATGTTGAAGTATTCGGTTGGCTAGATAAGGGGTCCAGCCCTGTTCGACATTCTGAGAGGCCCCTCGCGAGTCGGAAATTATATATTTCGAGTCAGAGTGGGAAGCAGCCAATGCTATGGCGACCTCCTCCGCATGAGTTATGTTGCGGGCCCTGAAGCTAAGACCGTTGACTGTTTTCACCTCGTGGACGACTGCGGCCGTGTACCACCCCCCATGGTGCGGGCCAGAGGCGTCCAATAAAAAACGCCGGGTTTAGAACCATAATGGCGTGACAGGGCTTCCGCCCGCGCCAGGCGTCTGCCATCATGGTCTTCGCGTGCCATTTTGGCAGGAAGAGAGCGTACGCGGAGGGCGCATCTCCACGGCGCTGGAATGCGTGCCCGTTCTTCCATAAGTGTCGTATGTTTGATGTGGAGCCGGGCAAGAAGGCGGCGGCCCGACTGCGTCTGCGACAAACGCGTATATTAATTTGTGCGGTGCACTTCCCTCAATTCTCTGAAGGTGTTCACCATTCCCAGCGCCATGAGGCGCTGGTTTGAGGTATTCTCCGGAATATCGAGGGCCCGTTTAATGATTTTGCGGAGAATGACCTCGAGGACATCCTCATCTTGCTTCCGCAGGTGGAGATATGGAGTCAAATAAAGGATCCGACTGGTTACGAAGGCGTTTGCCAGCCGCAAGGCATCCTTGCTTCGTAACCCCCCGCGTTTATTGGAAACCCGGCGGACCATGCGGCCCACCTGGTCCCCCACCTTGCGGAGTTTAGCCAATGGGGTGTCTGGCTTGCGGTGTTGGTGAATGAGGAATCCCAGTACTCGGACTTCTTGTGTTTCTGGAATTGGACCTGATTGAAGAGTAAGTTGAATTTTAGTAGTGCATTTTGGAGAGGGGCGGATGTGCACAAATTCCGATTTCTGTGGCGAGCATTAAAGACCGCAGCGGCTAGCATGGCGGTCTACTATAGTCGCCGCCTGCTGCAGGCTGGCCTCAATGTCTCCAAGTGAGCCCTGTGTAGCCCACGGGGTGATGTCGTCGGCGTACAGAGCATGCTGCACGCCCTCGACAGCACCCAGCTGGGCCGGCAGGCGCATCATGGCCAAATTGAATAGCAGGGGAGAAAGCACTGCGCCTTGCGGCGTTCCCCTGGTACCTAGGGGGAAGGGGCCGTGTTCGTTATCCTGAATGCGGATGTAAGATTGGCGGTATGTGAGGAATTGGCGGATATATTGGAAGGCATTGTGGCCACAGTTGGTTTGACCTAAATGAGTGAGAATAATATCATACGTTACATTGTCGAAAGCCCCCTTAAGATCCAGGGCGAGTACGACCCTGTCGTTATGAGGACACTCGAGGGGGTCAAGGACTTCCCGATGTAGTTGAAGCGAGACATCCTGTGCGGATCTGTACGGGCGAAATCCGTACATGGTGTCCGCGAAGACATGTTGTGTCTCAAGGTACTCAGACAATCGGTCCCGCACCATCGTCTCCATAAGTTTGCCCACACAAGAGCTAAGAGAGATGGGGCGAAGGTTGTCCGTGTTTATTGCTTTGCCGGCCTTTGGTATGAACGTGACCACAGCGGTTTTCCAATCAATGGGGAGTGGCGTATCTCCTCGCCATATTGCATTGATGTAGTCCAATAAAGTTGTATAAGCTGAGTCGGGAAGGTTAGCTAGTAATTTAACAGTGATTTTGTCCCGGCCAGGTGCAGTACCACGTTTCATTTTGCCCAGGGCTGCCCGTAAGTCGTGGAGCTTAAACGGCTGATCAAGCTCAGCGTTCTCAGAGCCTGCATAAGAGTACGCCTGCCCACGGGTGTCCTGCATGTTGCACTAATATCGGTCCCTGAGTCTGTGCGCGAGTTGTGTAGTATTACCAGAGAAGGTGTGGATTACACGCTGAAGATGTTTTTGTGTTTCTCTACGGGTCTGAGTTGGATCAATGAGGGCGCGAAAGAGGCGCCATGTGTTTCGGCTGGACATTTGACGCGCTGCCGTGTTGCACCTATTCACCCAGTTAGAGTCGGCGAGCTGGGCCGCATACTCAGCCGCTCGCTAGATGGGCTCAGCAATTCGAGCTTTAAGGTTTCTGTTATGTTTCTGCCGGCGCCATCGGCGGACGAGGGAGTGCCGAGCTTCCCAGAGGTGGAGTAGGTGGTTGTCCACATCCGATACCACCTCTGAAAGCTGAATCTGAGTTTCGGTGGAGCGAAGGTGTGAAACCAAATGCTGGGACCATGAGGTGTACCCTTGCTCTGTAATGGATGTTGTGTTGTCGAAATTTTGCCTGAATTTCGTCCAGTCTGGGAGACGGGCTTGTGTTGTGGGTTTAGAGAGTGGACGAGTTCTGATTGTGGTATTGATAATGCAGTGGTCGCTGCCGAGGGTTTCCTCGGTGTTGACCCAGTCTGCATGTTGGATGTTATAAGTAAAGGTGAAGTCCGGACAGGTGTCCCTTGTCACGGAGTTACCAAGTCGGGTTGGGTGGACGGGGTCAGTGTGAAGAGTGAGGCCCAGCGTGGACGCAAGCTCCGCCAACCTGCGCCCTCGCTTTTCTTCAAGGTGGTAGCCCCAAAGCCGACTGGGGGCGTTAAAGTCGCCTACAATCAGGAGGGGGTCTCGACTCGCGACTCTCAGCGCTCGGCTGAAGAGGTCTGCAAAAGAAATGTGTTGCTGTTTAGGAGGACAGTACACATTGAGAATGTGAAGTGGTGGGTCCTGCTTGCGGAGAGGGAGGAGAGTCACCATCACGTAGGAATATACAATTTGGAAGTCGAGGTCGACAAGATTAGCTGTATAATTTTTGTGGACACAAAGACAAGTCGAGGGGTCTTGTTGGAATGTCGTATAGCTTGTGAGTGCGGCGCCCATGCCTGGCTCTTGGAGGGCTACCACGGCTGGTAAGCATTCAAAAGTTGCGAGGTAAAGACGGAAGTTGGCCCGCTTACAGCGAGCACGGAAACCTCTGCAGTTCCACTGTGTTATTGTAAATGGTGAAGCCGAGTTTGAAGGTGGAAAGCGCCTACTTTTAGGGGCCCCGCCATTATTAGGATTACATATAAATTTGGAGGGAGCGACTACCTCAGAGCCAGCACCCAAAGGCTGGGCATGGAGCTCGGTCCCCGGGTGAGGGTCAGCTTGCTCGGTGTCCGAGTCTATGACTCGACGGCTTGTTTTGGGAAGTCGAGAGGGCACAACCCGAAGGGGTCCCGATCGTCGGAGAAGGCGGGCATTTTCACTGACATGTTTTGAAATCATAGCCGGAACAGTCTCCACGACCTTGGTCAGGACCTGCTCCATTGCTGCACTGATCATTGAGGTCAGTTTCATAGTCAGGCGGGCCTCCATCTCAGCAAGGACCGCCGGGAAGGCTGGTGATGATGCCACCGGCTCGCTCTCCATGTTCTCCGGGCTAGGAGGGCAGGGAGGATTAGAAGCCAATCTGCTTTCTAAAGCTTGAATTTTGGTAAGCAGCACCTCATTTTGGGCCCGGATTGCTGCCATCTGTTTCTGGAGCTCGATATCAACGTGAGAATGGGAGGGAGGGGGAGGAGAAGAGGCAACCCCACTCATGCCACTCACCTGTTTGTCATTTTTCACGGCACGGGCCCAAGCGTCAGCTGTGCCATCCGTCTTGTCAGTATGGGCTTTGTGGCCTTTTCCCTCATTCGGTGGTGGCGGAGGCTTCTGCCCCTTGGCGCCAGCTCCGTCAGGGGACTCTTGCTGCTTTTTCGCTGTGATGTTGGTCTGACGTTTTGCGATGTCTTTGATTGTGGCGCCGGAGTGTTTTGGCTTCCCGTCAGAATGCCTTGTTGCTGCAGGCCCCGAGCGCTTGGCCGTAGAGGGCGAGCGGAATTTCCTCGCGCACTCAGGAGAGTTTGTTGGGTGCCCGAACCCACATGTCGCACATTTCGGCTGACAGTCGTGAGGAGCCCGCACCCCCTCCACTGCCGGCACGTTTTGGCCACACAGGCCGCAGTTTTCACCATTCGGGTTGGGACATGTGTCCGCCCGGTGTCCAACTGTGCCGCACTTCACACATGCCGAAATTGTTCTTTTGTATGCCCGGACCAGGGCAATTTCTGACTTGTAATGCCCATACCGAGGCACAGTCTTCCCGGCGAAGGTGAGCTGGGCCGCGTTGGAGGTGACGTATTTTCGGATGTCGACAATCTCTCGGGCTCGCCATTGAATTTTTTGTTGCAGGGACGCAGTGGTCTCGCAGCTCGCTACGGTGATGACACCTTTAGAAACATTGTCGGTTTGCTTAAGATGGCCCCGCATGGCAATGGAGCCTTTCGGCGAGAGGCACCGGAGCCGACGGAAAACACGTCAGCCCTTGGTGCGCGCTCGAGGTGAACTCGGACAACGTGCGCGCAGGGAAGCGCGGTCGGCCACTTTGGCGTTGAACTCGCCGGAGGCAAGGCTATGTATAGCTTAGAGCTCGGCGACAGGTTGTGTTCCACACGCACAGATAAAGAGGGCACGATGAAAGGGAGGGCATGCTGTCTTGACTTAAAGAAGGGAAAGCTATGAAACGTGCTGCACTTTACACGCTCACACAGTCACACTCAACCACGGGCTTGAGAGAGGGCTCAAGCGACTGGCAGCTTTAGTCATAATCACGCAGGAGTATTCGCCAGACCACCGACCTCTTTTTTTGCAGCGGAGAGCAGCGGTTGCCCTTGAGCCAGTGGCTGAAACATACCATGGCGGCAACTTGTTGCATTTATTCCCTAAACACTGTCCAAGTTGGCTAAAACGGAGACCAGCAGGTCTCGACAAGAAATTAATTGCTCTGCCGTTCTGTTCTTTCATGCCGCAAACGTCTATAGACAACGCGGCGCTGAACCCGGGCGGAAGCAAGTTAGGCTGACGTTCTAGTAGAATGATGGCTCAGTGAGAAAGTGAACGAAACGGAACGCGCGCAAACTCCCTTGTATGGCGCGCCGTTTATGGCGACGTCTTGGTTCAGTTGTTTCTACTGGAACACGTCTCTGCTGCAAAGAAAGTTCCGCACGCTTGATTGTAAATCGTTGTCTCTCACAACCAGTCCCCATTCATCATCATCATCATCATCATCATCAGCCTGATTATACCCACTGCAGGGCGAAGGCCTCTCCCATATCTCTCCACTTAACCCGGTTCTGTGCTAGCTGCATCCACTTGACCCCTGCGAACTTCTTAATCTCATCCGCCCACCTAACTTTCTGCCGCCCCCTGCTACGCTTTCCTTCCCTTGGAAAGCGTCCCCATTCAGCCCTGTGTAAATAGGGTGTCCCCTGTCCCGCTCTTGCTTGCTCTATACTTGGAGCCACTCTGCCCACGTGTTATAAACAGTAGAGCAGTCAGTGGTTTTCGCATTATAGGTGGGGCACAACTTTGGGTATTATTTACGTAGATGAGCTCGAGTTTTGCTGCACTTATAAGCCAAGCATTGATGAGATCATTCGTATCGCGCCAGAGACGCTGATATGTTCGTTCAGCTTCCCTGTTCGTTCTGGCACGGGTTCTTACCCCCGCCGCGGCAGTATTTTTTCAAAATTTTTTTCACAATTTCGTTACAACCGACGTCACGCCGTACACGCTGTTGCTATGCGCTAGATTCGCGCCGTTCCCATGGCAACCGTAATTGTTTACATATTGCGGAATAACGAGGTTTTGGCGAACGTGGACACTGGAGCTAACAATTTAAAATTGGTCACCACATATTAATAAATCCATTAGATTAACACCAGGCAATAGTAATAGGCATAAATTCTTAATTTCGACGCGATATGTTTCTCAAATATATTATTAATACTGCAGCGGGCAGACGGTGACAAAGATGAGAGATAGCAGGTGCTGGAAACGAACGAAGACGGAGAAATCTCTGTGTTCTCAAAGCTGCTGGCAGATTATGCGATCTTCGCCAGTTTAAACAATTTGGCGGCCTAATCCGTTTACGACAAGATTATTCCATTGCAGGAATGCATGCGTGCTGGCCCATGTTCTGTTCTGTTGGCATAAACAAAGTACAAATCGTGAGGAAACACAGATTTAATCACGTGTGTACTGCTGTGCTATCACGCAGGACGGCAAGTAGCGGAATGTGATAATTCAAGTAGCAGTCCATGTTGGTTACATTGACTTTCCTTGCAAAGATGCAATCAGTACAAGATACACTTCTGGTACAGGCTTGAATGGGGTTATTAACAGTTGTGACCCCAAGTAGTTCCCGCACGAAAACTGGCAACCACTGCGATTTCTTAGCGCCAACATTAAAGTCGCCGCCGATGAAGGAGTGTCCGGTCTTCTTCCGTGGCTATAGCGTTCTCGCCTGTCGCTTCCGAAGAATGTCGCGTTCTCGTCGAAAGCTTTCTCGGCGACCGGCTGGTCAATTCGTCTCTATGCGAAGTGACCATCGCATCTATGCGACATAGCACGGTATCCGAGGCCAAGAAAGTATCCGCTGCTCTGGTGGTGGCGGATGGCTATAGAAGCGGGCGGACGCTAAAGATACTCACGGACTCTTAAACAGCCTTCCTAATTAAATAAATGACAGGATAGGTGACAGGATACTCCTCGAAGCGAGTGGCGACGTTAAAAAACACGAAGGAAATAACAAGAACACACAAACTTATATGGGCATCGGGGCACATAGGGATGACAGGTAACCAAGAGGCCGATAGGGTAACTCGAGTATACACTACTTTCCGAGCATTCGATGAAACCACAAAACTTTCGCCAGCACCCTAGGAATACTCGTCTATACTAGAAAAGTATAGAGGCAGAATAATGCGATATCCACCGCCAGGCAGCATCTCAGCAGAGAGGAAGCTGTCATTTGAAGACAATTACAGATAGGTTAGTACCCAAACCTATACATACTAAACAAAAGCACCCTACAATACACGCGGACACATGTCCCTTGTGCGACGAAAACCCCACACTGTATCACATCATATAGGCCTGTCAAAACGTAGACGTGGTCCCAAATATACGAAACCCGAATGCGCTCTGCACTCATTGCTCTAATGAGAGACTCTGCTGTCCTGCAACCGCTGTGAAGACCAGCGAGGTCTGGTACAGCGAGCTCAACGGGTGGCAGTGGCCAGCGGAGCTCCGGACTGAGGGCAACCGACTATTGGTTGGAGGTGGACGAGGTCGACGGCGAAGACTCTTGGGGATGCAACAAGGAGACACCTCTGACGACTCCCCCAACAGCCGAAAAATTACACAGCAAAATAAAGTTTTTCCTTTCTTCCTTCGGCAATCAGCGGCAGAACTCGTGGAAGGTTCTGCCGATGACGACGCCGTTATGTCCATCCTTGGCACAGGGCTACACTTTTTCCCAGATTAACAATCTCGAACCCTCACAATGTATTATAGGAGGCAGTAAATTAAAAAGACTATTCACAATTAGTAGTTGTTCGCCTGACATTATTTTGAAGTAACACACTACAACGACAAACTAGAGTTTCTAAATATCATCTCATGGTAACCGGTCGACATTTCGAGGTTGAGGTGCCTTTGTGGACGGAACCATGACGGACAATGGGAGCTGAAAATGTAGCTTTTAAAGCATTCCTGCATTAATACCTGTAACGAAGCTGCTACGTGGCTACACAGTTGCAGACACCACTTGGATTCATGCAACACCTCATAACCATGCATGCTAGCGGTTTTAATGTGGTGCATTATTACGCACAGCTTATCGATCTTAGGATGCCTTTCTTAGGCGGTGGTGAACGCGCCGCGTAAGTATTACGCAGGAGAGAGTGGCTCTCGAATGAATCGCACGTCAAATTAGCTGTCGCAACTAAGTGGGGAAACTCGCTAATCCACAGTAACATTAGCGTCCTAGGTGGATTTCGGTTATACTTTAAATGTTTGCATGTATTGAGGGTATTGTGACATTGTGTTTGCTGGCCCGTGTGCACTTCTGGGAGCATGGAATCCCGGCAGGGCGTCGGCGGATCATCTGTGAACTTTGTTTTAGGTCTTCACTTTTTTGTGCGCTCAGATATTCATAGTTTGTTTCACTGAACAGACGCTGGACTGCAAACACCTGTATTTGAAACCTGTGGTTTACCGCGTCATTAAGCAACCCCGTTATTGCTGATATGGTAGTGCAGTGTGTGGTTTCATGACTCTGCAATGAGAACTTTGTGTTTATGTTCAAATAGTGGCACATTGTTTCAATATAAATTTTCTTTGAAGCTGTAAATATACATTTTCCACAGCATATTTCGTAGACGTGTTAATTTCCCCTACGCCTATCGACGACAGAGTTCCCGCTGCGGAAGCCAGCTATCCTCGCTAGTCATCGCCTAAGATGCCCCCGCAGCGAGCCCCTGCGCCGGCCACGCCATCGATCGTTTTTTTCTACCGTCGTGACCATAGGACATTTCTCCGGCACCGACACCGTCGACGAAGTAGAATGGCTACATGTGTACGAACGTTTGAGGACATACAACTGATAGGAGCCGACTCTCATGCTGGTGCGAGGTTCTGGCACGAGACACTGGTGCCAGAGTCTCGTACGAAAATCAGGAAGATAATTTGACTAGTGGGGCAGTCTTGAAAAAAAACCTTCGCGAACTGTTTGAAAGACGCTTGACCTTAAACTTGCTGCCAAGAGGGATATTGCTTCCCGCTCCCAAACTTCTACAGAACCCTGTCTCGAACGTACAAGATGTGTTGACCCTGTGCAGCAAACCTTGATAATAACATGTCTGATTCTGACAAAGTGGACCACGTGTTGAAGAAATAGAAAAGTAAATGCCTAATATGCTGTCTTCTGGTACTACATGACAAAACGTTTTAAAATTTATGAACTGTCGTAACTGACAACTATTTTTTGTGGTTTTCTTGATAAGACTAAAGGAAGCATCAATCCTTCCTCTTTCTTTCTTTCTTTTGGCCGGTACTATTTTTCGTCTATTTGCATGCTAGCAAGGTGATGTCGAAAATCCTCCAAGGTAGGCTGCAGCAGTATGTGGATCGGGAGATTCCGGACGTGCAAGCTGGGTTTCGCAAGGGCAGAGGAACTAGAGACCAAATTGCCAACCTTCGCTGGATTATAGAAAAAGCAAGAGAGTTCCAGAAACCCATCTACTTCTGCTTTATTGATTATGCGAAAGCGTTTGACTGCGTAGATCACAGCAGATTGTGGCAAGCTCTCCAAGAGATGGGAGTTCCAGTTCACCTCATCTGTCTCCTCAGGAACCTGTATGAAGGACAAGAGGCCACAGTCAGAACTGGGCATGGTCTTACTGATTGGTTTCCGATTGAGAAAGGAGTGAGGCAAGGCTGCGTACTGTCGCCCTGCCAATTTAACCTATATGCAGAGTGCATAATGAGGAAGGCCGGTCTGGACGAGTCTTCAGCTGGAGTGAAGATTGCTGGAAAACGTATTAACAACCTTAGATATGCGGATGATACCACTTTAATGGCAGAAAGTGAAGTGGAACTCAAGAGACTTCTGATGCGCATACAAGAAGAGAGTGAGAAGTTTGGGCTTAAACTGAACATTAAAAAGACAAAGATCATGGCGTCTTGCCCTATTAAGTCCTGGAGCATAAATGGACAAGAAGTGGAAGCTGTGACAGATTTTCTCTGCTTGGGCTCCAAGATTACCTCGGAAGGAGACTGCAGCCATGAAATTAGGAGACGCCTGCTTCTAAAGAGAGCAATGGTTAGCCTTGACCGCCTAGTTAAGAGCAGAGACATTAGTCTGCCAACCAAGATCCGTATAACTCGTGCTATGGTCTTTCCAATTGTGCTGTATGGATGCGAGAGTTGGACTGTGAAAAAGGCTGACCGCCGAAGAATTGACGCCTTTGAATTGTGGTGCTGGCGAAGACTCTTGAGAGTTTCTTGGACTGCCAGAAGATCAAATCAGTCGATGCTCATTGGAGGGTCAAATTCTAAAGTTAAAGCTCAGCAACTTTGGTCATTTGATGAGAAGAGAGGAGTCGCTGGAGAAAGATTTGATGTTGGGAAAGGTTGAGGGTCGCCGGAGAAGGGGTAGGCAGCGAACGCGATGGTTAGGTGGCATCCTCGAGGCACTGCAGATGAAGTTATGTGATGTTAGGAAGATAGTGAGAGAACGGAAAGCGTGGCGTGACATGGTCCATAGGGTCACGAAGAGTCGGATACGACTGAACGACTGAACAAAACACATTTTTCGTCATACTCGGGAGAGTTCTATGTTGTGAGCTTTATTTTGTAATAATGACAAAATTTGAAAATTAACATATTTACAATGGATTGTTTATTTATTAAGGCATGCACTCTTTATCATTAAAAACTTTGTATGCTTTTTGCTTTGGACACAGGAATTTATATTCTCGTTCACAGTTTTCTGAAGGCCCATCCTTCACCTTCTCTTCCCAGATATGAAGTTCACATTTTATACTACCTGGAAATAAAAGACACAAGATACCATTTGTAACTATTTATAAACATGTCATATAGTGTAGACGTATTTTGTAACATCCGCATTGCATAAAATCTAGTCGTCCAACTTAATGACATAGAGAATAAAAAAGACAGATATAGAGGTTGTTCTAAGGTACTCGCGGTGTTAGCCTGCGATTATTATGAGGTAAGGCATGGAAACTGATGAACTCTTTTCTCAACATTTTTGCGACATGAGGAATAAATAGCTCAAAAGACGAGGACGAAGAGCAAGAAGCAAACAGGACGAGTGACTCGCAATAAGTCTGTTGAATAACACACAGAATAAAAATCCAAGCCAAATCGTACTAAACCATATAGTGAACAAATACCAAATCAAGACGACCCCGTCATAACGACGGTATTTGTTTAATGTGTGGTTTAGTGCGGCTTGTCTAGTGTTTTTATTCTGTTTTATTCAATAAACTTCCGTTGCGAGTCAGCGCCCGTCCTGTTTTCTTCTTGTTCTTCGTCCTCGTCTTTGGCGCTGTTTATTCATCATGTCACCGTACCAACTTGCCCATATCTCTTCTACTTTTGTGACCACCTGAATGTTTTTTCCTCAACTGTTCCTGCGTAAAATTTCGGCACTTTATTCTACCAGACGCATATCATTTAAAACAAAAAGAAAACAGGATACATCAACGCAAATTAGCTTTCAAAACGTTATTTCACAATTCCTTTTCCTTTTTTCATAGGTGGTTATAATGAGGAGAAGACGAGAAACGAATAGAAAGTACCGATGAAAAATATTGATGCTTCCGAAGCTAACAAATGTTTAAGTTACCCCAGACAGCGTACAGTCAAATTACTATGAGGCGCCGGCTAATTTTGTCTCTATATTACATGCGATATGCAGCCTTAGTAAGGCGTTGTAAAGCTATATGTCGTGACCGTGCTCGCTAAGTGCATGACGATAACAGTGAAGCAAAACTGTCCGTCACGTTTACGCGGTGTGTGTGTGTGTGTGTGTGTGTGTGTGTGTGTGTGTGTGTGTGTGTGTGTGTGTGTGTGTGTGTGTGTGTGTGTGTGTGTGTGTGTGTGTGTGTGTGTGTGTGTGTGTGTGTGTGTGTGTGTGTGTGTGTGTGTGTGTGTGTGTGTGTGTGTGTGTGTGTGTGTGTGTGTGTGTGTGTGTGTGTGTGTGTGTGTGTGTGTGTGTGTGTGTGTGTGTGTGTGTGTGTGTGTGTGTGTGTGTGTGTGTGTGTGTGTGTGTGTGTGTGTGTGTGTGTGTGTGTGTGTGTGTGTGTGTGTGTGTGTGTGTGTGTGTGTGTGTGTGTGTGTGTGTGTGTGTGTGTGCGCGCGCGCGTGCGTGTGTGCGTGCGTGCGTGCGTGCGTAAGCGGGCGGGCGGGCGTGCGCGATATGTGCTGCAGATTCCGAGACATGCATTAATGGCATTAAGTGATCAATTCTCATCGGCGAAATCAAACATCTGCTTCGCGGTTGACAAGATTTCATCAAGGATCAAAATGTTTGAAGCAGACAAACTAATTTGAAAACGTTTGCCAAAATAGAGGAAGTTTTGCCTTTCTAAAGGTCAGTGGTACAAAAATTGGGGAATAATAAAATTGCAGTTGTTAAGGACCAGCGCACATTGCCTGAACCAAATATAAAGAATGTTTATAAACGGTAGGCGTTTTTCGTAAAGCGAAAGCTGCTGCACAAATTATTTCCGGGTTCACCTTTCGCCGCAGGTTTATTGCCTTTGATAACGCAAATCACTGTGCGACTCTGGGCTTCTGTCAGAACCATATTTTTGCAGTGCCTCATTAAATACCTGTATCGAGCGGTCCATTTGCTCCCTTGTCAAACTAAATTAGCATTGCATGCCGCGAATATAAAGCCGTGATATTGAAGCCAAGATTCTGCAGCTGAGCTAATTTTGCCAAAACCTTGCATTTTGCTGTAAGAAATGGCACTACTAGACCTTCTGTAGCGGAAGCTTCCGCTACAGAAAGAGCGCTAGTGCTCTTTCTTTAAGAAGCATATTTGCAAAGCCAGCCCATTATTGATTACCCAGAGCTCCATTCTGAAACACAGTCTCTCTTGTGTGCAGTGCACCCTTAAAAAGGCCTCAAAAATACGTTGTGGCAATAATTGTTGTCGCTGTTTGTAATTAGCAACGTGTTTTTAGGCTGCCAATTGCGCAGAATGATAAATCATTAAAAAATACTCTCTCTGCCTGGTATCTACCGCGTTGTTATTGCATTCTTCCCATTTTCATGAAATATTAATTTAGAGCAGAATTTCAGGCAAGTAGTGCTCTAAGAAGTCATTTATCACGTGTGTTTGAAAATAGCACAAAGGTGCTAGATTCCGTAGCAGTTAATATTCCGATAATTTAGGCGTCATGAACATGATACAGTAAAATTCCACTTGAACGAACGTCACTTAAGTGAAGTATTCAGTAGTGCGAACTTTATTAATTTCCCCCGCCGAAGTTCCATTGAACGCTATGCAAACGCCCTTCATTTTAACGAACTTCAATTGTTGCTTATTTCAGTTTTACGAACATTTTCTATAACGTCATCCTGTGTTTCCCACGCCATACTGAGTATTTCAACCAGAACAACGTGCACCTTTGTACTGAATATTTTGAGAAACATATTTTATTAGCGCGTGACGAAAGCTGGCCGTCATTTAGCTCTAAGCCTAACTGGCTATCTAAACAAGCTTGTATCCAGTTATCTTTGCATGCTTAATTGGATCGACAGTCATAGCCACCCATAGCCACAACTTGAGCCCTACAAAGCTCCTTAGCTCCAAGAAAGGCGGGCGTATACATGCTGGTTAATTGTGACCTGCGAGAGGAATGATCTGGTTGGAGGAAATTAATGCCTCTGCTGCCCAGCAGACCGCTACGCCTGACGAGGTTCACGGGAGCTTGCACACAGTGACTGAGGCCAAGACCACTGCAGTCCTAAGTTCAAAAGTGCTGCAAAATTTCGGTTCAGCGAACTTTTTCCTAAGGCCCCTGGAAGTTCGTTCAAGTGAAGTTTCACTGTAACGTGCAGGTTCCAGGCGCCTACCCCTGCCCTAGATGGTCCGCTCCTCGTGTACTCTGATATTTCGGAGCGAGAGTTTCACTGCGCCATGTATCAGCAGAGGTCAACCCGGCAGGGCGATTGACCTTCAACGAGCCAGAGGTCACAGTTCGACTATATAGCTTATCATAACACCACCTATGGTGTACCACCACTGGACATTTGACCTCGGCCTGTGACCCTTGACCTTTCACGGCAGATACAGCATCACATGTTTTCTATGTAGGTGACGCAGTCGCCGAATCCTTGTCTCGACAATATAATCACTGCGAAGCCATGTCTGCCCTTGTCCAAACTGGAGCCCAACCAAAGGAAAACCAAGCAAAACAACGCTTTCGCTCCGCCTAACTAGGGTTAGCAGAGTTCAAACTCATCCATCTTTTATACACATGCGTTTGACGCGTGTTCGCCTCAGTTCCCCATTGCCATAAAACGCAGTGTAATGCACCAGCTTAACTTCCTAGGTGTCCTCTTTCATGAGCATCTGTTTCCCTTGACCAATATATTTATCACTGGGGTCGGAACGCTTCATTCACCAAAACAGGGTCAAGTAACGCCTCAACCTCTTTTGCTATGCTTCTACGCTATTCTTAAGCACGAGATTTAATCTACGATTTACATGTTTATGGTCATTGAAAATAATGATAAAAGCGCTGGGAATGGGAAAAAATTTGTTTGAAAGTATTAAAATTGCGAAACATTCGTGTTTTCTAATTTAACAGCGATTGAGCTTTCTACCTTTTATTGCAGTAGTATTTAATAACCATGTGATTCATCAAATAGAGTGACCGCCGCTCTTTTCGCTATATTCAGTTACATGCCTAGCGTTGAAAGAGAACCATAAATTAGGTTCTGATTAAATTTTTCTAAATCTAGTATATGCATATGTGTTTCATAGGCCAGGTTTAGCTATCACTTTGCGAAGTTCAGTTTTCTCATATAGGCAACAGCGCCATAAATTACGATTTGCATCGATTATAACATCATGCAATATGCCCATTGATAATTCAAATAGTTTTCTTTAACTCTGTTTTGACAGAAGATGCGTAAAGAAAATAATCATGTTTATTCTTCTTCAACATACTTCGGTGGAGGAGATGGCGTGCAGAAAAAAACAATGGAGCTAAGATCTCTCTTTGCAAAAAGTAACCAGGCTGCATGTTTTGCTTCTCGCTTGAATTCTAAAGTAAACATGGAATCCCACAGTATCAGAACTTGTTAAAAATACAAGGCAGGAACTCGCCTTTCCTTTGCATATGCTTAGAGCTTCAGATGTAAGAATTCTCTACTACGAGACTTAGAAGCGGAGCACGCAGCCTGGTTACTTTTGGCAAAGACGGTACAAGACCACGTTGAAGTCACGATAGACGAGTACACTAAAAGAAGCTGTTTCATATAATATATCCACCAGACCGTGTTGGAAAAGCTGTAGTGCCCAGGGTACCTGGCTTGTGTGAATAATATAATTTCAGCCTCGCAGATATGATGCCCAGTGAACATTTCTTCTATATAGGATTTACTATGAGTGTATTTAAGCATCCGCATGCATACGCTGCATTTCTTATGTCAAGGGATGTTGCGTGCACGCTATAGTCGCTCCTCCCTTTAGAGTTTTAGTGTTGTCGATTAATGCTTACAGGTGTTATCGGAGAACGTAATGACGGCACATCTTCCTTCAGCGTCGTAGTATTGAAAAAAGTAATTCCTCCGTTTACCTTTTGTAAGAGAAAGAAAAATAAACGATTCTTGTCAACAGCGTTACAGCTCCACCAAAGAAAACAACTTGAACGAGTTTTATCTCTCCACCCTTGACGTAGAAAACACTTGTAGCTGCACTTGTCACAGTATCATGCCAGCAGAAATGACTGGACTAAAATGAGTAATATCCAGAAATGTGGCGCAACAAACACAATCACATTTCTTGATACTATGCAGCACCAACCTGCCCCTCAAGCTGTTATATTAAAATGAGTAACTTGAGGATTAGCGATATACTATCATAAATAAAAACCTCTAGATAAAGCATTTGCTATTTGTGCATAGTACACATTACTGCAAACAATGTTAAGGCGCAAAAAACTGAAAAGAAACACACACACACACACACACACACAAACACACACATATATATATATATATATATATATATATATATATATATATATATATATATATATATATATACATATATATATATATATATATATACTGGACCCCAGTCGAAACGTCGAAGTAAATCCACCGTTCTGTTTTCAAACCTTTGGTGATATATATATATATATATATATATATATATATATATATATATATATATATATATATATATATATATATATATATATATATGTATGTATGTATGTATATTGAGGCCACTTGAGGCCACTTTCGTGCCGCTGCAGGTGTTAGTGCCACCCCAACTCGAATACTTACTCCGAAGCGCCACCTCCTCTGCAGGGGTTAGAACGCAGGGGAGGCTTACCGTACGCGGAGATATGAGAGCACCTGTATGGCGTCGGTGGTGCTCCTTTCTTGCTAAAAGGAGGGTAGCATTAACCAATTTTAAGAGCGTTGGTGAGACGGGGTTGAAGTGGAAATGAGGGTCGCAGAATCCCCACGGTTTGGAGAACTTAGAAGGTCATGCGGAATCCATTCAATCCGAATTGGCTGCGGTATGCGTGCCGCTAGACTATATATTTTGGCTGATTTATGTGCTGCTACTGACACGTCAAAGTACCTTTGTCATCTAGACGGAATCTGTTCGTATGACAATAGGAACCGTGGGAAGCATGGTAACTGCAGTCACAGAGCGAAGCACCACTTGCACTGCAAGCTGTTCCGCACAAAATGAATATGGAGGTTCCGGCAATTGAAACGTTGATGTCTTGTTCAATGAAGACTTGCTAGGGCAGTAAACTGCAGTTGTCACTTCGCAGGCTTGGATGCTTGCGTCGACGCAAATTATGATGGAACCGTGTGGCAAACGGGCGTCTTGTTCCATAATTCGGTGGCGAAGTGACGACGCCGATTCCTGTGTTCTCGGTCGTCATGAATCAGTTGGCTTGTTATCACTCAGCTGTACAAAACGCCAAGAAGGAAGAACTGGCAGTGGCGGTGATAGACTTGAATGTGATGAAGCATAAGCCCTCATAGCGCACGTTGCATGAGAGAGGGTGGCCTTAAGCCTTCGAGCAACACGTCGTTGCTGCACTGGTTCATCTGATGTTCAGCTGTACGTTTTCTTGGAACGCCAAGATTGGTGTGATACGAGGAAGGCATGTAATGACCTGTATTACCTCTCGATTTATAGCTTCAAGCCGATCCCACTGTGCCTATTCAAATGTTGAAATTGTGATTGATAAACAAGGCGCGGATGCACAACTGCCCGCGCCAACTGTCGTGCAACATCTGAGCGGGTGCCGCCCGTTTTTGGACCATTACGTATAGTCACATCCGGAGTGTGTAACACCTGTTATTTAGCGCGAGACAAGCATGTAGTTGCAGTTCCTGACTCATGAATTTTTAATCCAATATTTTTACTGTTGTACTTTCCTGAAGTGGGTTCCTGGATAAATGTAGACGAATAGGTGTTGCAGCCAGTTTACGGCGCCGCCAGTGGTTGGCGACTGACGTGAACGTAGTTGTACTGGCAGAAAGTATCAGCCCTGTGAAAGAATCATATGTAGACGTAATTTCTAAAGCTGATTTCAGGGCAGCGGATTGAGTATGTAGGCGTTGTGTGCAATCCACACCGTCATGTCACCAGCGTATATTAAAAATTAAACATCAGGAACTTCATGTAACCGCCATGAAAGGAAGATAAATGCAATATTAAATTTGGTGACAACCCTGATCCCTGTGGTACGCCAAAAAAAGAGACGGAAGATTCTATGGAATCGCCTTGTGAGATGTATTGCAAATTGGCTGCCTTCAAGGAAAGATTTTACAAAATTGCGTAAAGAGGTGAGTGGAGCATGTCAATTGAGCCAACAATGGTATCATGACATAATGTTACGGGGTAGTTCAGCTTGTAGCAGAGGGCGGACACCGAAGACAAGGCTTTCAAACAGACGTTCTCTGTAGGCACCAGCCGACGCTGTTGAACGTCGTCTTCGCTCCAACTCACGAGAGTCTTCTTCTTCTTTCCTTATGCGTATGCACCGCCTAATGTGACACTACCCCGCCGGCTGAAAAGCACCGTCCCGGTGCGTACTAGCGTCCAAACCAGGGTCCATGTAGTACGGTTTTATGCGTGCAACAGGACCGTCTCGGTGTGTGGTGTAGAGGCATGGCGGACGGGATGCAAGGGCGCAATTTCGTATGTCACTGGTGTCACTTGACGTAAAATACGGTAGGGTCCTGTATACCGGGGCAAAAGTTTTTCCGAAAGGCCAACGCGGCGAGCTGGAGTCCAAAGCAACACGAGAGAGCCGCAAGAATACTCGGTGTTGCGATGACAGGAATCATAGCGACGTTTCTGGGAGTGTTGAGAGGCTGCGAGTCGGTTGCGAGCAACAACGCGGGCAGCATCAGCTCGGGCTATGGCGTCATGAGCATATGAGCTGGCAGTGGTGACAGACGGGAGCAGGCTGTCAAAAGGAAGCAGAGGTTCACGGCCGTATAGAAGATAGAAGGGGGAGTAACCGGTAGTGTCGTAAGGCGACGAATTGTAAGCGAATGTCACAAATGGCAGCGTTATGTCCCAGACACGGTGGTCATCAGAAACGTACATAGACAGCATGTCAGTCAGTGTCCGGTTAAGGCGTTCGGTAAGCCCGTTCGTCTGTGGATGGTAGGCAGTCGTGAAAGAATGACGAACGTTGCACAGCCGTAGGATCTCGTCGACTATACGAGCCAGAAAACAACGGCCACGGTCGGTAAGCAGTTGGCGGGGAGCTCCATGGACGAGTATAACTTCGTTGAGGAGGAAAGCAGCGACATCAGTTGCACAACTGGTTGGTATTGCTCGTGTGACCGCGTAGCGTGTGGTGTAATCAGTGGCCACCGCAATCCATTTGTTCCCCGATGCGGACAGTGGAAAAGGCCCTAGAAGATCCAGACCCACTCGAGAAAATGGGTCTATGGGGATGTCGATTGGCTGCAGAAGTCCAGCTGGTAAAACTGATGGCTTTTTCCGGCGTTGACAGCGGTCACAAGCAGCTACGTAGCGGCGGACTGCGCCATATAGGCCTGGCCAAAAGAACCGACGACGCACACTGTCGTATGTGCGAGAGACGCTTAGATGACCCGCCGTAGGAACGTCGTGAAGCTGTTGAAGGACGGCTGAGCGTAGGTGCTGAGGGACTACTAGTAGAAGGTCGGGGCCATCAGGTCGCATATTGTGCCGGTATAAGGTGCCGTCGTGGAGCACAAACAAACGAAGGGAAGGGTCATGGCGATCGGCGCTGAGGTGATTGATAATTTCGCGAAGCTGAGGGTCCTGGCGTTGCTCATGGCGAATGTTGGAGAAATCAGAAATAGAGAGCACGCAAGCGTCATTGTCACATTCAGGTTGGCTTGGCGGGTCGACTGGATGACGGTACAGGCAATCGGCGTCTCGATGCAACTGGCCAGACTTATAAACTACTGAAAAATTGTACTCCTGAAGGCGCAAGGCCCAACGTCCAAGGCGGCCAGTAGGGTCTTTGAGTGTAGAAAGCCATCACAGTGCGTGGTGGTCAGTGACTACTGTGAATGGCCGCCCATACAAGTAAGGGTGGAACTTTGTAATGGCCCAAACTAGGGCTAAGCACTCACGTTCAGTGATGGAATAATTTTGTTCGGCCGCAGAGAGGAGTCGGCTGGCATAGGCGATGACGCGAGGTAACCCGAGCTGACGTTGTGCGAGAACGGCACCAATTCCATGACCACTTGCGTCGGTGCGTACTTCTGTGGGCGCTGACGGATTAAAGTGAGCCAACACTGGCGGACCGGTGAGGTGGGCAATAAGAGCGACGAAGGCGGCCGATTGTTCGTGGCCCCAGGTAAAGGAGACCTCTTTTTTCAGAAGCTGCGTGAGCGGACGGGCTATTTCTGCGAAATTTGGTACAAATCGCCGGAAATATGATCAAAGTCCGAGGAAGCTACGCACGTCGCTGCTAGATTTCGGTTTAGGGAAATCCCTTACAGCGCAAATTTTGTCGGGGTCCGGCTGGATGCCATGGGTGTTGACTAAATGTCCTAGGACCTTGAGTTCCCGGCGACCAAAGGTACACTTCTTGGAGTTCAACTGAAGGCCAGCTCGTCGGAAGACGCCAAGGATAGCCGAAACACGATGGAGGTGGTCTTCAAAAGTTGATGAAAATACGATGACGTCATCGAGGTAGCACAGACATGTGGTACATTTGAGCCCGCGTAATAGGGAGTCCATCATACGCTCGAATGTCGCAGGGGCATTACATAAGCCGAAAGGCATCACCTTGAATTGGTAGAGGCCATCTGGGGTGACAAAAGCCGTCTTTTCACGATCTCTTTCGTCAACAGAGATCTGCCAATATCCAGAACGGAGATCGATGGAGGAAAAGTAGTTAGCACCATGCAGGCAGTCGAGAGCGTCATCGATCCTTGGAAGAGGGTACACGTCTTTCTTTGTTATCTTGTTTAGGTGTCGATAATCAACGCAAAACCTCCAGCTCTTATCTTTCTTTTTGACGAGTACTACCGGAGACGCCCAGGGGCTGCTCGACGGCTCAATAATGTTGCTTGCCAACATTTTCTCTACTTCTTCCTGAATGATCCTGCGTTCGGAAAGAGCAACTCTGTAAGGCCGTCGATGAATAGGTCGGGCATCTCCAGTATCAATACGATGTGTGACGACGGACGTTTGGCCCAGGAATCCGTGACCGCAATCAAAAATATCGCTTTATGACCGCAAAAGGCCGGCAAGGACGCTGGCATATTCGGGACGCAGGTCAAAGGCAACCATGGCTGAGATGCGGTCCTCCGGACTAAGTGATGGGACAGGTTGTGCAGGTACGTCGGCGTGACGGTCGGATAGCACTGCAGAAATAGTAAAGCTGGACAAAGGCGACAGCTCGGCAAGGAAAATGCCCTCCGGGAGAACTTGTGAAGACATGCTGAAGTTGAGTACGGGAATGTAGGTGAGGTTATTCTCGACGTGTACAATGTTATGAGGTAGGACGATGTTACACTGTAGAGTGACGTCGGTGATGGGGTTGACAACGTAGTCACCGTCAGGAATGGAGGGAAAAGATGACATGGGCACGTATACTGCCGCCTCGGGAGGTAGCCGAGTAAATGTACTGGAGCGGAGGCGAGGCTGAGATTGGTCAGCACTGTGGTCGTCAACACAATAGGGCAGGGCTAGGCGCAGAAGTCCGGAGGAACAGTCAATGAGAGCGGAATGGGCTGTTAAAAAGTCTAGGCCTAAAATCACGTCTTGAGGACTAGTAGTAAGGACGGCGAAGAGCACGGGGACGTGGTGGCCGGCGATGCTAACGCGTGCAGTGCACATTCCGATGATGGCAGCAGTGTTTCCATCAGCAACACGAACTGTAGAGGTGTTAGCGGGCGTAAGAACATTTTTGAGGCACTGGCGGAACGACGAACTAAGAACTGAAATATGGGCTCCAGTGTCAATTAGAGCGGGCACAGGGACTCGATCTACGAGGACATTGATCAGGTTGCGGCGTGGTGCAATGGTCGAAACACAGTTGGCTGTCCGGGTTGGTAACGCAGCATCACGTCCGGGCGCTGCGTTGCCTAGTTTCCCGAGTAGGTGCCTTGGTACGTTGGGGACAAGCTGCGGCGACGAGTAGGTGATCGGGAATGGTGGCCTTGAGGCAATGGAGAACGGCTAGGACGACGGTCTTGCTCTGTGTTCTCAGTACGAAGATGTGCTGGGGTGACAGAAACGCGTCGTGGTGCATAATAGTTATGGCGGACAGGGCTGTAATAGGGTTGAGAGGGGGGAGCCGGACGGCTGCGGCAATAGCGGGACGTATGGCCAGCTCGACAGCAGACGAAGCAAATAGGACTATCGTCAGATGTGCGCCACTCTGCAGGATTGCGGGTAGGGTAGCGCGGTGTGTAGGGCGGGGTTGTGGCAGCAGCAGCAACCACTGGGATTGGCTGTGGTGGGGCAGGATTTGAAACGAGGCCCACATTAGCGAATTCTTGGCGGACAACAGCCTGTATCATAGCTATTGTTGCCTGTGCAGGAGGTGACGTATGTGTAACAGGAGTCAAGGCCTCGATTTCTCATATCATTATCATTAGCCTTTTCGACGTCCATGGCGAGGACGATGCGTATATTGTGGCTGCGTGTGGATGATAACACTGAGGACGCCAAAACAGCCATCCCATCCTGTATTCCTATAGATGGTCAAAAGCCAATTTGGGCCGTGTGGTAGAAACCGTGATGTACAAGCCAGCACGAGATTCGTTTGGCGAGCATTTTCTCAGCAGGCTTGCAAATTGTTAGCGTTAAGGATATAGGTTGAAATTTGCTAAGGTCTGTTGGCGTTTTCTTGGCTTTGGAATAAGGATCACAATAGACTATTTCCAGCTGTCTGGCACATCGCCGTCAGCCTTAACCTGTTTATGGTGTCAACGAGTTGAGGAAGAGTATCTCAACTCAGGTTCTTGTAACCCTCGCACGTAATGGAGTCCCGGACCTGGCGCTGTCTTTCTGTTGGCATCATCTATATCTGCAAGCATTTGGGGCATGGAGAATGGGCTCGCTATTATCTCGTTGTCGGCAGCAGGTGGCAGCTTATCTATATGGTCTGGTACGCCCGACATGTAAATTCTTATAACTAGTACAGACAACACATCGTATTAGGGGAAAAAGTTGAGCGCTGCTTGTCTTGCAAAATCGTCCGGAGACGAAACTACTGCAGAGCATGCTGTGGCCGCTGCATCAGGACGACGACAACCGTGCTCCGTGGTATGGAAAGTTCGCCAGAGATAAGCATTCGATGAGTGTGTGGAGAACTGCTCGCACCACAGATGCCATTGCCGTCGTGAAAGATCACCGTCACAGCTTCGAGCCTTAGCTGTAATGGAATTCAGTCTTGTGTGTGCGTGAGCAGAAAGTGGGTCTCTAGTTGTAGTTCGCCTCTTTTTCTACTTCGCACATCTGCTTCTTCTTGTTCTTCTTCTTCTTCTTCACACGTATGTCAAACGTCTTTCGTGTACATCGATGTATCTCTTCACAAATTTACAACAATGCCGGACAATTGAGCACAGCCTTCCAGTCCTGTACCTACTTTTTTTCCCACCACCACCGCTGCCATCTGGCTCTCCTTCTGGGGCCACCCCCTTTAAAATGATCTCGGCACCTTCGGGTCCAGACCCGTTGCTTGAGTTTCACGGGTAGCTGTGTTGGGGTAGCGCGCTGGAACGATGGCTTCGGGTGCGTTTCCATGACGCTCGCAGACAGCCATGGAGGAGTTGAACCACAACAAACGGTGTATGACCATGCTTAACGAGTTTGCGTGCTCTATGTACTTGTCCGGTCGTGCTTAACCCCAGCAGCCAACGCCCGAAATACTTGTCATAAGCAAGACAGCCACCGCCGGCTTCCATCAAGAATAGCAGACAATCCATTCGGACATACGTATGTGAAGACGGCGAACGCACGTGGTTCCAGCGCAGATTAAAACCCATGATTTGTCCTATGATACCCACGCTCGAACGATTTGAGCTAACGCTCGACATTCGGTTCAGCAACTTTGAATAACATTAATAAAAATAATAATAATAATAATAATAATAATAATAATGACTGAATCGCCTCTAATATCTTTTCATTTCGAAAATTGTCATACGGCATAAAACGTTGTTATTTAGTCCCAGCTTCATGTCTATTTGTGTAGGTGTGCATGAAAGCATTAGGAAATAGGAAAATAATGCTAGGCAGTACTGGCGCATAGGCCACTGAACACAAGCTGCGATTGGCCAATGATGCATAGTGTATCGAATATTACTGAATAGAAAGCACCATCGGAATTGCGATAATACAATATGCGCTTTAAATTTTTGCTCATAGTCATCGTTTCTTGTAAATTTTCATTATTTCCTTTTTTTTTATTGTACGTACTCCTGATAACTTGTCTAAACTACCCTTTTCTTTCTGGTTCAAAATCTAACCGAAGGGATTACCAAAAAGGGGAACATTTATGGTTGAAACGTACCACTGTGTCTTACCTGCTTCCATGAGCGGAACTTTACGACCATTTATGGTTTCTATGATGCAAACTATTCAGCAAGAAAATATGCTTGCTCCAAGATAATGTCGCGATGCTGAAAGGTAAGATATACTACAGCCCAGTTAAGGAAACTTATTTGTGTTGAAACTGAGGTTATGAAAATCTATAACCCTGTAAACTTTGCAGCAAAATAAACTATTCGGCGTCTTACTTTTTACTGCAAGACGGCATAAAAAGCGATTACTGTGCTATTGTACTCAAAATCTGTTAGGTTTTCTTAGTACCAAAACTCCAAAAACTTGTCGTTTCAACCACAATTTCATTAGCGAAACCAAGCCGTTTTAGGGCCGATCTGATCCCACCCCAGCAGACTTAATTTCTTTGCTGTACTCCCTCTTCTGCTGTTGAAACACATCAGGACATCGTCCGCGGCCCGACCGTGTCATTTTCAGCCACTGTTTATTATTACAGAGAAAATGTATGAATCTAAGCTAACGAACTCGGTGGTATACAATATGACTTTCATCTATAGAGAACAAAGTGGATACGATCAGTCATTCAAAGCAATTATCAAGTTCCTACTTGCATGCTTCCCTGCAGTAGAATACTGTGTAGCAAACAGCAGCGCCTGACACACCTTACCATATCTTGCGCAATATGACCGAAATATTTTCATTATATTCTTATGAGCTCCAGCGGATGGGAATGCAATCTATGCTATGCATTTTGCAATCTATGCTACTCTCGACTACAATAGCGATTTATTAGGAGATGGACCAAAGGTTGTTTCTTGGTTATGCTTGTCTAGAAGGGATTCTAGACAAGCATAACCAAGAAACAACCTTTGGTCCATCTCCTAATAAATCGCTATTGTAGTCGAGAGTAGCATAGATTGCAAAATGTTTATACAGAAAAGTATCATTTTATAAACAAAAATGTTTCCAACTTTATATTTAGAGAGAGAGAGAAACTTTGCGCGACGTTTCAGCTCACCTCTTGGGCCTGTGGCTTCGATTATAGGGGCGTGATCCGAAAGTTCCGCGGCTGACAGCGTGGCACTTACGAAGTAGTACACGCTGTAATGCAATTACCAAGAAGACCTAGTGTCGGCAGATAGCAGAAGGAGCAAAAGCAATTACGCTTGCTTCTTTTCAGCGTTTGTCGGCTACACCCTCATGGCACACTGTGTTGCGCATTAGAAGAAAGTGACCAGAAGAACGTTTAAAATATGGAATTAAAAGAAAAGCATCAAATGGCAATGTTTTTTCTATTTTTTAATGCAATTTTTTTCTCGTCTATCCGCCCGTTCACACTAGTAGGAAACTCGCGAATATGAAATGCATAGAGAAAAGATATACGTGAAAGTTAACTTAAAGCCAAAGCCTCTATAGCAAGGAAGCAATTACACATTGAAGTCTTGTGGCTGCGTTCGGCTGGATGCTCTGGAGCGATCACTACTTTATTAGAAACCTACTCCAGCTTAGGAATTTCTCCTAAACACATTGGACAAACACCGTAGCCACTTCGATGTTGTGATCAACTCCCTATCGGCCTGCCACCTGTTTGCTGACCAGCGAGGTTGGCTCAGTTGGTAGAGCAGCTACCGCGGACAGGCGGTTGTACCGGGTTTGAATCCCGGGTCAGGACGAGTTTGCCTTCAACTACGAACTTCGTGATAAATCCTTATAGATTTGTTTTGTAGGCTTTGTATCTGCTCGATTGGGTAATAAGCCGGGTTTAAAGGCACCTGGAGTGGTCTTTCACAAAGTAAAATGTTGCAACTGTGTGCTAAAGAGGATGTGTCTAATTAGACAGGACACAACCCGCTGTTACACCATATACTCAGGGCATATGTTAAGTGTCCTCGAAAATCGTTTCTTAGAATGCAGTGGAGGAAAATAATCAGTGTCATCGCTTTTTTTTTTTTTCAAAATAATTTGGGAGGCAGTTATTAAAGTGAAAGGGCGCTAGGCTTCGACTAAACTTGCGATATTTTGCTTGAAGTATAAATGCCCCGTCGCTATGCGCAGTGGTTAGGGCGCTCGACAACTGTGCCCAAGGTTGCGGAATCGAATCCCGGCCGCAGCGGTCGCTTCTCGTTGGAGGCGAAAAGCAAGGTTCCAGTGTGCTGTGTGTTGTCAGTCACGTTAAAGAACCGCAGGAGGTCGAAATTCCCGCAGCCCTCCACTATGTCGTATGTCGTATCTCACCACCTGAGCCACTTTAGGCCGTTTAACACCATAAACCAACCCAAACCAGTTGTTGGGTCTATATACGCATCCACGCAATAATCACAATCGATCTCGTTTAGCCGCTCACCCATAACAAATATGCACTGTTGTGTCTAGAAGGCGGATTAATTTTGGTTCATCCACATGCTAAGTCCAAATTTATATAGCTGATACGGAGAAGTTGAATCATATCTTGGTCTGGGGCGAGCTATTAAGAAGAAAGATAAATCAACACAGTAACTACAGGAAATGCGCAGGTTATGCCGCTGAAAATAGATATAGAGATTCCTATCCGCTCCGCCACAAAAGGTCTCACTCTCATGGGGAACAACTACCGAGAATATGTATATAAACATTTCTGCTTCCACAACAGCGAACCATGAAAGCACGCGGGCGGCGGGTACAGAATGCATCCGACCTTACGTTCGACTGTACGTATCTTCTCGTTTCTTGCGACCTGTCGCTTGCTAAACGAAAGCTATCAACCAAGTCCTGCACGCGTTCTAGCTTTGGTACTGCTGATAGCGAGGAATATTTTAATGCGCACTGACGCGAGTCTCATTATAGGCCCCATTCACCACCTATAGCTACAGAAAGGCGCCTAGCGGTCATTGCTTACCGGGCGGCTCTGTGCTTACCGCGAACAGACTTGGGAACGGAGGCATGCGAAGAGCGCTGCAGAAGGCGTCGCTCAAGCAGCGCCCTAGCTAATGTCACCGGCGAAAAGAGAACTGACAGCAAAACCACAAAGAAGTATCGCTTGTCCTTTGGCTTGACGAACTTGAACCCCTGCTAATTTGTTTTCTTAAGTAGAAGGCGGAATTTGCCCATATATTCTTTATCGCGTTACGATAGCAAGTGATTGCGAAATGCCATTAATACAATATTGGAAGCAATCAAGGAGACCAGGATTACTTGCGAGGATTACCAACGCTTTGGTAGCTTCCACTAAGCCATTAATTAGATTACGTGCACAGAAAGCGACTCACCCTCTACCGCCATAAGAGTATCTTTGAACAAGACTTAGATTGGTCGAATTCAGGAAGGCTCTCTCATTCACAATACACTGCGGCTCATTGCCACTTATAAGGCGAGAATAACTTCTCTTGTAGAGATATATTTTCCCCGTTGAAACAAAGAACTGAAATAAAACAAAATGTTATATATGTGTCCACGTTCGTGCCTCTAGATAAATAAGACATATAACTTTATCGAATAACAATAATATATATATTCATCGGATTCGACAGTTTCTGCGCCATCATTGCATAATAGACGCCCAGGTAAAACGCAAACATTCAAATAAATCGTATGGAAATTAGAACAATTCACTCTTTAATCTACGCCATTGCAGCTTGCCTTTGTCACGCTTTCTTGTACGGCTAGCGTAGCAATGTAGCCTACAACTGCGGTTTCTGCTGTTCCGTCAAATTTCGTCATTCAAAAAGTGGTAGTAAAGAACGTACGTGTCGGGATAGTAACAATATTTTTATTTGGTGAGGCAGCACGACTTTTGGCCTATCTGAGCGAAATTACGATTCACTCTGCGATGCGAGCTACATCTGATCTTATGATGTATGATGCATGGAGCTGACCTCTTTAGTTGCCCTGTTACAAAAAAAAAAATCAGAAGAACGTTGCTAGATAGAGATTGACCATAATTATTGGTATCTATACTCTGTTGAAGGAGGTCAACATATTAATGTATCGAAATGTAGTCTTGAATTGCCAAGTAGTTTTGTTTTTTTTACAGAGACGTAAATATCGAAACATCCGCGATCTACTAATCAGAAAGCAGTTTGTTTGCAGACGGAATGACAGATCAAAAGGTTATCATAAAATCTGGTTAGATATTCAAAGGTATGTCATTTGTTTCGCAGCACCATGTGCAGTGATGGTCACTGGTTGTGTAAACCGGTATTCTTTCTGTGACACGATGGAAACTGTGAAATTATATTGCAGTATAAAAATGAATAAAAAAGCAGTGAAGGCGAATTTTCGCCTATGCGCGGAGTTAAATAATCATTGTACAAAACTACCTTGACTCATACATTACAAGAAAAAAATTAGCTGGTGGTTTAACTTTCCTTATGCCTGGAGGGAAGCGAAAGCTTGACGTGCATGGCTACACTCATTAACAAATTTGGATTAAACACACTGTACGTTTCTCCAAACGTAAAGCGCGTTCTTCATCGGCCTCTTCAGCACGCCGCATTTTCTGGGCGTAATTCCGACGTGCCTTCGCGTTCCGACGCACTACTGTAGCAGGGTGTTCGTACTCCTCCATCTCGCGCAATGTTGGAACCTAGGCAGGAGCCCGGGGGCTCCTAATTATGCTCATATTGTCCCAATAGCACCCTCTACTTCCACGTCACACTGACGTCACCTAACGTGATCTTGGCCTTGACAGAGGTCATGGGCCACCTGGTGGCCTACGTGGCTATGCCCCAAAGTCACATGGCGACCACCAGTCCTAACACAGAAGTTTGACCTCTAAATCTCCCGCAAGGTGAAAAGCGTGGATAATCGACGGCTCGAACTATCTTACGTAATGAAGCTTTTGCTTAAAAATGGCAGCAAAATTCGAACGCTCATTTCGTCCCCCTCAGTACTTTTCTCCTTTCTCTGTCTCTGTGATCATGAAAATAGTAACTAGACTTTTTGGTCAACCGAAAACTTCTCATCATCATCATCATCATCATCATCAGCCTGATTATACCCACTGCAGGGCGAAGGCCTCTCCCATATTTCTCCACTTAACCCGGTTCTGTGCTAGCTGCATCCACTTGACCCCTGCGAAAGGTGTTAGGCAAGGAGACACAATCTCCCCAGCACTATTCACAGCTTGTTTAGAGGAAGTATTCAGAGACTTGTAATGGGAGCAGTTAGGAATAAGGGTAGATGGAGCATACCTCAGTAATCTGCGCTTTGCTGATGACATTGCTTTGCTAAGCAACTCGGGGGATGAACTGCAAATAATGATTGATGACCTAGACAGGAAAAGTAGAAAGGTAGGCTTGAAAATCAATATGCAGAAGACTAAGGTAATGTTCAACAGCCTCGGCAAGGAGCAGCAGTTTACATTAGGTAGCGAAATACTGGAAGTAGTAGGCGAATATGTCTACTTAGGACAGGTAGTAACCGCAGATCCGGACCATTAAAAGGAAACAAGAAGAAGAATAAGATTGGGATGAAGCGCATTTGGCGAAAACTTCTCGTACACGCATAAAGAATATTTTGCTTACCGAATAAAGATCGTCTAACGTAGCCCTTCCACTGTAGTCAAAACTGCCATTGGTAGGTCCGAAAAGTGAAAAGAGCAAAAGGCAAAACATGCTCTTGCCAAAAGCAGTGAGGATATTCACAGCATAGCGGGCGTGATAGGCGACCAGATGGCTATGAGCAAAGAAAAGCTATGGGGAAGAAGTTGCACTCGCCGCATGGAATCGTTCTGGAAGGTCGTTGCCAATTTATTTCCATATATTTAAACGTCTCTTCTTAGAAAGCAGCAAGTTTCTCAATTCATAATTCATATTTCAAAGAGGCTATTAGTGGCTGAACTTCGCCATTAAATGCCTTCGCTCAACGGGCAATCGAAGGGATGTCGGACGGCAAAAAATAGCTCACCGGAAGTTCAACGGTTGTATGTACCTCTCTGCCCGACACCTCTCTGTATTTACCTCTCTGTCTCTTTCTCTATGTTGTTGTTTTAGCTGCAAGAACCCCGTCTAAAGTGCGCAGTCAACTGACCTAGCTAGCTCAGAAGCGCGTACATGCAGAAAGAAGGCGAAGCCAAACATGGCTGACCACAGGAAAAAGGTCCGCTTGTGAACCACTTTCCGGTAGCATCATCATTTTTGATCATAGCCGTCACCAGATAATGTCCGAGTGAGAACAAGCGTGTGCAGACATGAAAATGAAGGCAATACTTAAAATACGTTAACAATGAAACGCAAGTAAGTGATATTCTACCCTAAATCACGAAGAGAAAAAAAGTAGCTGGGACGGACCACGTAGCCCTCGAAACCGATGCCCAACACTGGGCGCTCTAATCTGCTTCTACATAAGTTACGGTTAGTAATTATGATCTCGGTAAGACGTTTATTCAAGTCCCACTTAATATATGGAACCACATTCCAGGTCCAGAAGAGTGTGAGAAACAGACTTCCAGTAAATTAAAATTTTACATGTAGAATACTTCTCCGCATACTCATACAAGAAACGTCGTCCCAGTTATGCATTAATAATAATATATTTAATTACGCTCCACTTTGCTTGCGATGGTTGGGTCCGTTATTAAAATATCTTGGCATCGCTGCTCTGCAGGCGCGCCCAGTCAATATTGAAGCTTCCCGTCTCCACATCGTGTTAGCGGGGTCCAGAAGTTTTTAAAAATTAGCTAGTGGTTTACCTCTGTTAACCCTAAAGAGAAGCGAAAGCTTCATGCACATGGCTACACTAATTTCCAAGCTTCGATTAAAAAGATTTTGCGTTCCTCCAAACATAAAGCCCGTTCTTCGCCCCTAATTCCCTAATTCATTGATGGACTTCTTCCTCACTAACCTATTCCACCCCCTCTTCAAATCCAGATTAATTCGAGACCGTACCATCTTGTCACGGCATCGCACCATTCCGATTACATCTACATTCTGCATAATGCCGGGGCTAGAACACAGTATGAAATCAATTTCATTTTTAGTCTCCCCGTTAGGGCTTTTCTATGTCCACTTCCGGTTCTTACGTTTGCTAAAAAAGGTATTCATGATTCGCAAGTTATTGCTTTCAGCAAACTCAACTACCGACCGTGGCATTGAAGTCACCCATCAGTACAGTATAATGTGTTTTGACTTTCCCATTGCCTATTCTACATCTTCATAGACGCTTTCTGCTGCCTGGTCATCATGACTGTATGTAGGTGCGTATGCTTTTACAACCTTTAGCTTATACTGCTTATTTAGCTTAATTACGATGCCGGCTACCATCTCTTTAATGCTATAGAATTCATCTACATTACCAACTATATCCTTATCATAAGGAAACCTACTCCTAGTTCTCGTCTCTCCGGTAAACCTCGATAACACAGTAAATGCCCGTCCATCAGTACAGTATATGCTTCATTTGGCCTCCTCACCTCACTAACCTCTATAATACCCGATTGCATGCCCTTTAGTTCCTCTAAATCACTGCTATACTAGCCTCACTAGCTCGAGTTCTAGCACTAAACGTTGCCAGGGTCAGTCTTTTAACGGCGGCCTGTCCTCGCAGCCAGAAATATTTGCACCCCCCACTGCGTCATTCACAAGTCTGACCACCGCCGTGGTCAGTTGCTCCGCAGCCGCTGGTGACTGCAGGGTCGTGGTTCTGTATGACTAATCATGGGAGGTTGTGGCCAAACACTACACCAGAGTGGCCAACTCCTGTTCTGGCGAGAAAGTGCGTTGCCGAAGGTGTTCGCCGGCACCAGGTCGCACCCCAAACAAACCTGTTTTATGCAATTCCATCAACACGATGTTGTTGTTTTTTTTTCTTTTCTTTTCTTAATCCGGTGGAAAATTGCGCGCTACCGGGATTCGAGCCACAGTGCTCTAGAATGAGAGGCGGATGCTCTACTTCTACGTCATCGCTGCACCACATGTAGAAACATAGAAGGCGACAACTTAATCAGGATAAAATTTACGTGGGGAGAATTGCTTGTCATTTCGGAGCGATCCGTGGCATCTGCAAGCAGCGACTGCGAACTAAGCCTTTGCTATTGCGTTCTGCTGGATTCCTCGCCTGGCTGGACTGCCGATATTGGCTCTCCGTCGATAGCAGCACAGGTCGAAAATTTGACATCTGCCGTGGCATCCGTGGCATCTGCAAGCAGCGACTGCGAACTATGCCTTTGCTATTGCGTTCTGCTGGATTCCTCGCCTGGCTGGACTGTCGATATTGGCTCTCCGTCGATAGCAGCACAGGTTGAAAATTTGACATCTGCCGTGGCATCCGTGGCATCTGCAAGCAGCGACTGCGAACTAAGCATTTGCTATTGCGTTCTGCTGGATTCCTCGCCTGTCTGGACTGCCGATATTGGCTCTCCGTCGATAGTAGCACAGGTTGAAAATTTCACAGTTCTGCGCATAAGGACTAAAGGAGGCGTAGCCAACATTGTCTAGTTTTGCTAGCTTTAACTTTGGTTTCATCTATATGGCATGCTCTATTAAGGAACATAACACTGAATTTTCTGCAAATACCTGCATATCTATACTTCACTGTAGAATCAGAAGCCTGATTAGACACAAAGATTTCTTGTGCACATTCTAAGCGCAACGTACGTTTTCCTACGACGTATACCTTATCAGAAAATTGGCTAAGAGAAAGCGAACACATCCCGACTTCTGGATATCATTTTCGATTTAACCCAAGACATACGCTGTCATGTAGAGGCGGAGTTTCTTGATTCATTATAAAATATTTAACCTTCACTGAAATGATCCTGCTACTAAAAAATAATGAAAACACTGAATCACTTTTTATAAAGCTGTCTACAGGCATGATCATAGGCGTAGTCTACCGACCACGAAGTTCAAATTTACAATCGCTTTTAGTATTATGGAGATCATTATTTCTGGCCTGAACGGCAGAAATTAATTTTTCTAATAATTTCCTGTGACTTTAATATAGACATTTATGAACACCTAAATGCCGATTACACTTTATGATTGCAGTCGTATAAATATAAGACCAAAATATCTGACCCTTGGAAAATTACAGATTCAGCCACCAGCCTCGATCATATCACATTCCATTGAAAATAATATCCTCGCAGATGTAGAAAATAATAATATAACAGAACACTCTTCTGTCTTCGAATTTGCACCCAAAAATGGAAGCGTAACCATCAATGAACTATTCTACGCAAAGGTCGAATAAATTATTCGCTGCCTCGTGAGAAAATAAAAAAAACTTATCTGATATACTCAATACAGACATAATATAAGATGGAGTCCAAAGACGGACTCCGCCCGCACCACTAATGTATCGTGGGTACTCAATACACACAATAATACTGAATGTGATAAGTATGTGAATGCCCTCGACTGTGATTTATGAACGCACAACATGCAATCATCGAAGATCTGAGCAGCCGCTATGTCCATTGCTGATAAAGGCGATAATAAGCGCCATTACCCCGCCGGGGTGGCGCAGTGGTTAAGGCGCGCTTGACTACTGTTCCCAAAGATGCGGGCTCGAATCCCGGCCTCGGCGGCCGCTTTTCGTTGGAGGCGAAAAGCAAGGCGCCCACGTGCTGTGCGATATCAGTGCACGCTAAAGAAACCCGGGTGGTCGAAATTTTCGGAGCCTGAGTCGCTTTGGGACGTTAAACCCCACAATCCAGACCAAACCAATAAGCGCCAATAAATAAAAAGATATTCGGTATTACAAGTGGAGAAACACAAAATATTTTTGTTTGCAGCACTTTCGCACCTTCGCAATACTGTTGTCCTAATGATTTGGAAGAGAAAAAAAAAAGAGTTCAGTACACACTTGATTCATAGCGATTAATGTAATTCTAAAAAGGTGTGGGATATTAATACTTTATTAGTGCAACTGTGAAAAGGCAAATTGCTCCTGGCCTGTTAACAGCGAACACGCTGATGTCTTCAATACATATTTCACAAGCATTAATTGGGCCAGCTCTAGCTGACTGTATACTCGTGACTCGTGTGATATTAATTATCTATTATTACATGGCACATTTTGTCTCAAACCAACAGACGATACCGCAGTACAGTATGTATTAGCTTATATGAATGCTAACAAAGTGACTGAACACGATGGCACTACTGTTAAGGCTTTAAAATATAATGTTGATCTTCTCTGTCCTGCGCTTACAACCATATTTAATCGATATATCGAGCGTGGTGCATACCCCGAAATTTAAAAGACTGCAAAAAGCCTCTCGTGCATTGTTAGATTTATTTAAAGAAATGACTCTACTTTAGCTGGTGCGTTCACTTAACGTTGGCGAGCTTCTTTTTCACACTTCGTTGTTCTCCCCTCTGCGCTGCCTGACATTTGCCCATGCTCTTTAACGTGGCTATGATCGGCTTAGCAAAGAAGCTAAAAGAGATAGATGGCATAGAACACGCCACATACGCGGACGATATCACCATCTGGACGACTACAGTATCACTAAAAGAAAAGGAAGATAAGCTTCAACTAGCAGCCTCCTGCGTAAAAGGATATGTCAAAGCAAGAAGGCTCCAATGTTCCACCGAGAAATCGGAGCTACTAAGAATATGGCGAGGGAAAAGGAACAAAGAACCACCCACTGACGAAGATCTAAAGCTAAAAGTATACTTAGAAGGGGAACTCATTCCGGAGAAAACAATCATCAGAGTACTCGGAATGTGAATACAATCGAATCAACGCTGCACCCATATACTAGCCAAACTGAGGGCATCGACCCTCCAGGTGGCACGCATGATAACACGCGTAGCACACCGGAGGTCGGGCATGAGGGAAGAGGACACGCTCAAACTGCTCGCGAGCCTAGTGGTCAGCCGAGTGGTATACAGCCTTCCGTATTACCACCCTCTCAAGAGCGAAATACAGCAGGCAGACACGATCCTGAGAAAAGCGTACAAGACGGCACTTCACCTACCGCACAACACCTCCACGGAGAAACTCCTAGCGCAGGGATTGCACAACACCTTCGACGAGCTGCGAGAAGCACACATCAACGCGCAACTGCGCAGGTTGCAACAAACATCGACGGGCAGAGAACTTCTGAAGAAGCAAGGATGGTGAGACCAAATTAATACAGAGAACCGCCGACATTCCGGACGAATATCACAAACAATAAGGATAGCACCAATCCCAAAGAACATGGACCCAAACCTTCATACGTACCGCAGAGAGGCAAGAGCCGCATACCTGCTGAAGGTAATAGCCCCAGAAGAAACGACGGTATATGTGGATGCGGCCACATACGTCAAGACGAGTGGACAGGAACACTCAAACGCGGAAGCGACGCTTGTTGACTCGAATCTACGAGAAGTGACCAACGCATCGCTGAAAGACTGCTCGGTCGTCGAGGCCGAGGAGGTAGCCGTAGCTATGGCCCTGGCGGAAAGCTACAGGAAGAAGCAATCACTGACAATTTTGACAGACTCGCAAGCAACGTGCCGCAACTATCTGCGGGGCAGAATCGGTCATCGAGCGATCCGCATAATTCGTTCGAGTGGCCACCCAATGAAACAACCTGAGGAAAAAGACCTAATCAGACACACGATCGTGTGGACACCGGGACACACCGGGGTAAGGGGAAGCCAGAAGGCGGACGAGATAGCTCGAGGTTACGCTCAATACCTGGCATCTAACACGTGCGACCCACACAATACACAAATTAAATGCCCATGGTGCTTAGAGACACCCACGCTATATCACACGACGTGGGAATGTCAGGGAATTCCAGTAGCGCCTATCGTAACAAACCCGAGTCTGGAGCAGTGGGAGGGAATGCTCTCCAGCGACCGGCGGGAAGACCAAGAAGGTCTGATCCGACGGGCCCAGCTGGCGGCGGCATCCTGCGGGGCCCTGGAATAAGGGCGGACGACCACCGCTACGGAAGATGGTAGACATCTAACCACCACAAACTCTATAGATGAAATAAATGTTTATTTTCTCTCTTCCCTTCGCAGACGAAGCCTTCTTGGCTGTCAGTCAAAGTCCCGAGTGTGAAAGCGCTTCATTCTTGCGGCATGTACAACGTTTTCCGAGAGGGGTGGCCTTGTGAACATTGGTGAGACATCAAGTAATGCAAGCATTGATGCGTGCGAGCACAACTGTGTAGTGCGACAACAGCTTCTGGGACAAAACACTCTTGCGAAGAGGTGTCCAAAGCCATACTAAGTCTCCGGGTAGGTAGGAGACATCCTGATGCCGACGATCGTAGCTCTGCTTGGAGCGGTCCTGTGAGGCCAGAGTGTCTAATCAGGCGAGTCCACGAGCCTCTTCAGCACGGCAGAGGGTGCTCGAAACAGAAGACTCGATTTCGTGAGAGAGCGACAAAATGGTGTCGAGAGAACGTCGAGGCAGACGTTCATATAGAGAAGAAGAAATTGACTATAAGCAGTTGTTCCATGCTTCCAGGTATTAAAGGCATAATTAATGAAGGGAAGCACATCATCCCAATTCTTGTGCTGAGACTTCTAGATAATATTCTATCTAGATCTAGATTCTATCTAGATAATATTGATGCGCTGCTATCCCCACACACACAAAAAAATTTAAGTGTCAAAGCTGATCAGAAATTTCGGGATTTCACAGAATGCCCGCTTCTGAATTTCGCTGTTGTGAGCGAAAAATGCAGATCGCAGTCACACAAAATTCGATGCGGATGTGCCACACGTCTGTGCATGTCCATCTGCGAATACACGTCGGGAATGCCGCTTTAACCTGTCACAAAAAAAACATTTACGGCCGATTTGCATAGTTAATCAAATTCGAAGTAGGTGCGTAGCACTGCGTAACCGTTGTACTTCAGCACGTCAAGCACGGCGAATCTGCGCCGCAGTGCCTGACGTCGTGCTTGGGTAAATTATTCGAACACGTCGTACTCAATCGCCTGCTCGAGCACATGCGAGCCCGCGACTTATTTCCCCACACTATGCTAGGTTTCCGAAGCCACCTTTCCACCCAGGATGTAATGCTCCAAATCTCAGAAGACATACTTCACCCTAGACATTGCAAACGAACCAGAACTCTTCTGGCTCTTGACCTGCAAAGGCATTTGACAATGTCCTACACTCCACCATATTGGAGTCCCGAACCTGGAAGTAGGCGCCCGGACGCACTCCTACTTAATGGCCTTCTTACGAGACCGCACGGCCGAGCTCAGGTTCGGAACGCTGCAGTCCCCAACTTTATTTCTAGGCAATAGGGGTACACCGCAGGGTTCCGTGCTATCCCCGCTTTTGTTCAACATCACTCTCATTCCTATGGCTAAACAACTTTCACAAATACCGCATCTCTCCCACTCTCTCTATGCTGACGATATCACCCTATGGACCACCACAGGAAATCTCGGAGACATAGAAGAGACCCTACAAGCAGGGGCTGACACGGTGGTGAAATATGCGGCCACGGTGGGCCTCGCATGCTCCCCCGCCAAGTCAGAGCTCCTGGTCATGCACGCTGGCCCCAAGCGACAAGACCAACCACGGTTGACCGTATCACTGAGCGGACAGCCGATAAGCGAAGTGCATCGGCTCCGTGTGCTTGGTATGTTCTTATAGGACATTGGCCTTAACACAGAAACCATGTCCAAGATCACTACAGCCACACAGCAAACAATTAGACTGATCAAACGCATAGCCAACAAACACCGCGGTATGCGAGAGCACGACCTACGACGCTTAGTACAGGCGTTTATTATTAGCCGAGTAGTATACTCTCTACCCTATACCTGTTTCTTACGAAAAGAGAAACAGAGAAAGTAGACTCATTAATCCGCCAAGCTTACAAGACCACCCTAGGACTACCCAGGAGCACGCCCACACTGAGTCTCTTAAACATGGGAGTGCATAACACCCTTAGCGAACTGGCGGAGGCGCACCGAATCGCGCAGATTAATCGACTCTCCATCACACCCACTGGCAGACACATTCTCTCCTCCCTCCAAATTAGGCCGATTAAAACTCCTCCCGAGAATACTCACCGCATACCGGCATCGATTATGGAGAATCTCAATTTTCACCCTTTGCCGAAAAACATGCACCCAATTCACCACCAAGCTCGAAGGGAAGCCAGAGCTAAGGCACTGCACAGAGCGCTTGCAGGGGACCCGGACGCGGCTTACGTAGATGCGGCTGAGTACCGCAATGAACAGGCGTATGCAATCTCGGTTCTCTCAAGCTGCTTTGACCAAATCACCTCTAGCTCAGTCAGACCTCGCACCTCCGAGGAAGCGGAGGAGGTGGCTGTGGCACTAGCAGTTGCAACCTCCACTGCCACACTCGTATTTACTGACTCGAAAACCGCTTTTCAAAATTTTGCCCGCGGGGACGGCTACACACAGTGGCCCACCGCATCCTGACTTCTAGCTCACAACCGCCCCGACCCATACAATTAATGTGGGTCCCTGCCCATTCGGGTAACCCCGGTAACGAGGCGGCCCACGCTGCTGCTCGAGCACACGTCAACCGAGCAGCGGGTACCGTGGACCCAGGCAGTGCCAGGGACAGACTACTCACATACAACGAGATTACGCTCCACTACCTTGCCCAAAGAATGTACTATCCTCCACCTCATCACTCCCTTACTAAATTAGAACAGGTCACATGGAGACAACTCCAGGCTCGGACGTTCCTCTCACCAGCACTACTCGCCCTATTCCACCCGACACAATATCAACCCGAATGCTCCCTCTGCGGGGCCCCGAGAGCTACATTCGAGCACATCATGTTTATCTGTAGAGAATTTCAACCTCCGGCCCAATGGGGCCTAACGGACCACGATGGATGGGAGATCGCGGTCTCCAGCTCGGACCCGGCTAGCCAAAAAAGGCTGGTCGACTGGGCGGGAAAGGTCGCCGCCAGGCACCACCTGCCGAAATCAAGAGTCGGCCCAGACCTAGTGCTTCACCTTGTCGACTCATAAAGTTTGTACTACCACCACCGCAGTGCCTGACGGCCCGGCGCTTCATCCACTGCGATGCGAAGTAAACGCGCGGCGCTTCCGCGTCCTCAACTTTTTTTACACCATCTTCAGAAATGAATGAAAACAGGCACAATGTACCTCTTTACAATGCGCTGCGGCCGAAATGTCTGGGGTGGGATCGTAGGGGTAGATAAAGAGAGAGGGAAACGAGCTTGAAGGTAAGCACAGGCAGCTTCATGACGAGGTGAGCGGCTCGGAACCAATTCCAGGGAGCACCGCATGCGCACGTCTGCAGTCCGTGAAGGCGGAGGAGTGACTGAGGCGAGGGGAGAGATGCCGAAGTTGAGGACGCGCGAGCGACACACGACTGCTCACTCCGGAGTAACACTCTCTTGAAATGCTGCCCAGTGACGGCCGCCACGTCTGCACTGGCACGCCCCTCTCTCACTGCCTTACTCTTTCAATGGGCGCACCTATGCGGCCGCTCCACCCCCTCAGTGTTACGTCGCGTGATGCGGGCTCCGCCTCCTCAATGCCTCCTCATCAAGTGGATCTGCCTCCTCAATGCTGAGCCGCGCGACGAGCGCGTCGCCACCTTCTCTTTCTCCCCTTCAAGTTCACGAAGAGAGAGAGAGTGAGCGGCTTCAGACAGACATCGCCGAAGTCCGTAATTGCGGCTAGTAGTGCTACGCATTAAAAAATAACGTAGCGCTGAGTTCAGACTGCTAGGTTAATAGTCACGCTGCAGACACGACGACGCCGACGGCAGCCGTCTATCTCGTTTCATTCGAACCACCCAGCGCTTTCTTCGGCAAGGGCTCTTTGTAATGCGGAACATTCTCCAACCTTTCCGGCTGTTGTTGGTGCATTGCGGAACACAACACCCGATCATATTTTCTTCATGTCAAGGCACGCACACGCCGATGTGCCTACCGTATCCTCAGCGCAGCGCTTCCTCAGTCCGACAGCAGATACAGCCGGCGTGACAGGCATAGCTTCATATGTTGAAAGACCATTGCGGCCTACCTTCACTTGCTCTCGCGATGTGGGACGTATACTGCTGAAAGTCAACGGAAGCATGTAGTGGCAATTGAACGCCACAAGCAGAAGAAACACAAGCAGCGACTACTACGATAAGTTTGGCTGACGACAGCGATAGCGCCATGCACACAGACCGACGCGAGAAACAAAATGGCGACTGCATGTGTTAGCAACACTGGTTTTTGGCGGCGATCTAGCGGGCGGCAGCCTTGACCCTTATAGAGGTTGGCATCACCCTAAAAAACGGCGTATGTATTGAGGTTCCCTACATTGTTGGGACAGCGGCTCGTCTTGCTTCTCCGCTGTGCATGGCTTCTTCTGATCTAATCAGGCAAGTAACTCAAAATAATTTAGTATAAAAAATACTGGCGACAAAATGTCGTTTGTGTGCGAAATTTGAGTTGCAAGGATTCAGCTATTTAACTGGGAGAAGCAATCTACGGCGCACATGTAATTGTTCACGCGCTGTAGAGTAACATTTTGTCGTCCCTTTTTTCCGCGAGTAGATACTTGACTAAAGTGCCGAACTCCATGTGCTTACGTGCTGTGAAAGCTGTTCGCGCAACTGCACCCTTTTTCCTAGCACAGCGAAGCGAAGGAGAGAAAGATAGCTATTCTAATGAATGCATGAAATGTAGTCTGACGTGCTACTCTTTATGAGGGTGAGAGAAATGAAGAGAAAAAAAAAGTGAAACAGAAGTCTAGACAGTGCATGGTGCAAAACAGTCACACGCGCGCGCGCGCACGCACGCACGCACGCACGCACGCACGCACGCACGCACGCACGCACACACACACACACACACACACACACACACACACACACACACACACACACACACACACACACACACACACACACACACACACACACACACACACACACACACACACACACACACACACACACACACACACACACACACACACACACACGAGCTTAAAGGGTGCGCGCATCAACCCCGTGTCCTTAAGGTAGGGTTATTAAGGATTTGTGCTTCGAGCCTAAATAATCCTCAATCATTTGTTTTGCGAAGCAGATCAAGCACGTGTTCAAAGCATTAGCGCTCAACGCATGTCGAGCACACGAGGCTGCTGTTCAATTAAGTGCAGGCAATTACGCCATTACACAAGTGCAATTAAGCAATTACGGCAAGCACTTGACAGCAATCCAAATTATGTGGCGTTCGAAAGTCACAATGTGTGGTAAGTTCGATGCAAAAGTTTGTATTGAAGCTCCGGATACCACCAGGATTTAGGAACTAGAAATGTGGCTATATCTCTTAATTCGTGAAAACAGAATGGGAATCCGCAAGATATTCACCGCCATGCGCCGTTATCGCTGGGTGTTGGACTCCCTTTTAGTCACCACATAGCTGAGTTTTCAGAGTGGCTGTTGCCTATGATGCTGCAAAAACTGGGTAACCACTATCGCTGAACGCACTGACGAAGCTGGCGGGAATCGGTGTGCAGCGTCTTTAAGTCGACGACAAGCTGTTTGTGATTGATTCCATGGTGACTAACGATTGCAGTGCAGTGCATCGTTTACAGATCGTGCAGTGTGACACTCAGTGAAAATTTCAACGCATACTGCAAAGGTTTGTTGAGACATATATGAAATAGCTGCTCAGAGAGCCAGTTAGCTCAGTGGCCGTAGCCGAAGTGCGGTGACTGAGTGTCGCCGACCATGTGCTGTAGGCTGATGGTATTCATAAGCGAATGGCTGAAGAGATGGGTGGAACAGAGTCATCAGTGTAGATAAGGCATTGAGGACTGTAGCACCCTAATTCTAAGGGTGAAGTATTTAAGTGCCGGTCGGATGGGGTGGGCTTTACACTTAATTCCAGGTATAGCTGCCCGGATTTGAGATATGAAGCAAAGATATCCAGTGTGGTAAAGATGACGTCCCTGCACGCTGCTATAGCGACGGAAGATGATTGCAGACTGCAGTCCTATTGTACTGGACGTAGGTAGTTATGTATATTGTGGAAGAAGGCCAGGTCGAGACGGCAAACTCGTGACGGCAAGGCAAGGTACGCCGTGTCACCGTTTTATCCGATGGTGAACTCAGGCGCGTGCCGGAGCCGGCGCCGCGGAATGCTGACGATGGTATGTACAAAAGAAAGAAGATCCGTGGAGGGCTCACAACATCTGTAGGTTCACGGGCCGCAAATCGCACCCGAGTATGAAACAGCTCTTGTGGTACTAACATTGATAGAAATAGACGCCAGATCTCTGCCAGAGGACACACCGAGGACACACCGTGGAGATGTTTTTCGGAAGACCTCATTGCATTAGCTTACATGACTTCAAGGAACTTTATATTTGCTTGCTAAACGCCCTGAAGAGCAGGACGACTATGACACCGAAGGCTTTCCCAGAGCGATGTGAAGGAATTAATACAATATTCCATGGTGAGTTGAAGACGAGGAGGAGGAGGAGGAGGAGGAGGGGGAGGAACCTTTATTGAGGAGAATTGGGAAAGTTCTTTCTTCGTGGGAGTTCGCTTCTCCTCAAGCCGCCCCAGGGGTGGTCATCGCTCGATGGCACTCGACGACCTCCTTGGCCCAAGCCGTGATGGCGTGTTGCCGGCTTGGATCAGAGCTAAGCAATGCGGCCTCCCACTGTTCTGAATTGGTAATCTGCAGGCCCTCCGGCGGATGCATGCTTTCACATTTAAACATGATGTGTTCGAGATATGCCCTCTGGTTACCGCAAAGTGAACATGAGGGGCTGTATTCGCCTGGATACCATTGTGCTAGCTTATACGGATTAAAGCACGTATTATTTTTAGGTTTTCTAAGTAGTGTTTGTTGTGATTTGCTGAGTGCATAGTGGGGAGGGGGGGGGGGGGGGGGACTACGGATATTTCAGTCTGTTGTTTTTATAACAATTCGTAATTCCTCTGCACGTAGGGTCTCTCTCGCGAGCCGATCTTAGTTCGGGGTAGCGCACCTCCCGGCCTACGACGAATCCTCGGGCATACTGGTGCGCCGCCTCGTTTCCAGGATGACCCGCGTGTGCGGGGACCCACAAAATTTTGATCGAACGTGCGTTTTTAGAGTAATCAAAAAATTTCAAAATTTTGGCTGCTGGTTGATGAATTCTACCTTTTGCGAAATTTCTAATGGCTGTTTTTGAGTCGCTAAAAATGTATTTGGAGTCCGTCGTGACAATCGCCAGAGCTACAGCCGCCTCTTCTGCCTCCTCTGGCGTTCGTACTTCGTTTATCGTCGCTGAATTTTGTAAGTGATACTTGTGATCGGATCGTCTAGTGCCGGGGCATAGGCTCTATTATTCCCGTATTTTGCTGCGTCCACATATGTCGTGTTTGGTAGACTGGAATAGTATTTCTCTAATGATTGGGCTCTTGCGAGCTACAAGCAGCGATCAGCATTCAAAGAGACCGCGGTCGCCGCGGTACTGGCGGTGATGGCGGCACACGGACGCACGACCAGATCAACTACAGTGCAGTGGGCTCACTGCCGTATCCATGCGCCGCTCCGCCGTGAAGCACTCAGTGTCGATATCTCCGGCGCCCGCCAGGGGCGCTGCTGCCAGCGTCACCTGAACGATCTCGCTAGTCGCTTCTTTTGCTTCGCGGCAGCGGCGACGACGGTTTGCTTTTCACAGCCCCTTTTGATCAGTTAGTCTTCTATCGCCTGCTAAATCCGTGTGGTCTTTTTGTGCCTCACGCTTTTTTAGCGTGCTATGTCAGTGAAAAATGCCTGGCCGTCGTCGAAATTACTGCTTCGCTCCTGGGTGCAGAACTGGCTACAGCCGTGTGAAAGACGCGCCGAAGGCGTCTTTGTTTGGCGTCCCAATAATTTCCTTGCCCTTGTATCTTTGCTTTTACCTAAAACCTCTATTTCCTAAAAGCGTGTTGACACTTTTTGCAGTACTCGCATCTAACCGGTGGCGAATGTTCTGAATGTTCGTTGCAGCTATAATGCCACTTAAAATATAAGGCATGTATCTCAAGGGACCTGAACTCATAATATGAGAAAATTGTTTTCACAGGAGGATCAACCGGCTCATCAGCATCATGACTTCTAGGTTCCCGGCAGAAGCTCTGCGACCCAATTATTCATCAGCCAAAGCACTCTCGGATTTTCTGGATTATATCACGTCTTGGGAGCAGCACGCTGGTGGAGCAGGAGGGTTCTTAAGCGAGTCAACAGCGACTGGTCTGCGTGTGACAATCTCAAGCACTCTAGAGCTACTGTCATACCTAGAAAATTTAGGGTATGCATATCTTATGACATCTCGGCTTAGTCAGGATCCTATTGAAAATTTGTTTGGAATCGTGAGACAAGCCTCAGTCTGTAATGACCATCCAACTCCCACTCAGTTTCTCATAACAATGAACTGCATGTCATTCTATAGTTTAGTCAAAACTGTGAGATATGGCAATGCAGATCCATGTGCACTCAGTGCTTTGCTTGATGCTGAGCACAGCAGTGCAGGTGGTCCTCCCAGCAATGTGTGGGACCAGGTGGATGCCCTCATTGCTTCGGGGAACTTGCCAGATGCTGAAGCGATGTTGTCTTCAGTGGATCATGACGAACACATAGAGAGAAGCGACTCTCACTTAACTTATGTGTCAGGATACGTCGCGAGGAAGTGCATAATGGAAACTAAGTGCCAGGAATGCATGAAAGCTCCAACCGTGTCATCTGAAGATGAGAGTCTTGGGCTGGCTGCAATAATATGAGACAGAGGCGGGCTTCTATACCCGCACAGCACACTGTTTTCTTTTGTGAAAACTCTTGAGGATATGTTCACGGAATGCTTCAGCAAAAAACTGTTGCATACCGATAGCATTTTAGATGTGCTCAGCCTGGTGAAGGCAAGATGCATGCGCAATATTGGTTGCACTGAGCATTCAGCTGAGCTCACCAAGAATGTGATCAGCTTTTACCTTACAACGCGGCTTCATTTTTTTTACAAAGGGCATTAACTCAGAGAGAAATAAAAAAAAAAAGAAAGAGGACCATGCACAAGAAGATCGCGAAAACTTCGTGCATGATGTAGGATTATGTCCACTTGTAAATATTCGGCCAGATTTTTCGGCTGCACGTGTTCCAAGTCTTAAAATAAACGTTATTAAATAAGAGTGCCTTGCGTTTATTTCCTTTACATGTTCTGTTGGGTAGAGCGACGCAATGCATATAAATAGCTTCTTGAAGCAGCAATGCGCTGATGTCGAATTTCGCGCGCATAGTTTGGGAAGAACACTGCTTAATAACGTGCATTTCCGCAGCCGATGGTAGTTGTAAAAAAAAAAAACGGTTACGTTGAAATTGGCCCTGTGGTATTCTCACTGCGAGAATGCGGCTACCATTACCGTTATATTATCAAAATATCATTGCACATCCTGAAGGCACCCTTCGCCATTGTCTGCGGTGCAAAAATTACACGGCCCCATAGGTCACTGCATACCGGTAAGATGCAGCAAAAGATGTATCGTGCATCAGACGTCATGAATATTGCATTTCGTTCGGCAAATCCAGCAGTGAACGGTATCCGTTCAACTTCGGCGCGCGGTCTAGCTTCAGGTTACGCTGGGAAGCGCGCCATCTGCCGGTGTCGACATGAAGTGCGTCACGCGCCTCCACCATGTGAGCGCACTACAATATTCTAGAACACTGTAAGATCAACCCTACCGCGGTAGAAATGAAACAACCGCAGCCTGTGAAATAAAGGGTGTTTCGTTTTATCAACTTTTGTTTTTATATAAACGTAGCACTTAGCTGAATTTTATTTTACAAGAGGTTTTTACTTGTCAACGCGCTAACTGCAGTGGATTCGAATGAAGCAGTCTGGGTACCATGACATCTTTTTATTTTTTTATTTTTTTTTTCGCCGTTTATGCATTTACATTTTAGTGCGTCCAGTAGCGGAGTGTTCGTTGTATGCGGATGGACGTAGCGACTTTCTAAACCACCCGGACGCTTACTTGATATCTAACTACACCATTTCTAGAATGTCCAGCTAATTGTGCATGAGATAATTTGGTGTCATGGACTCAAAGCTAAAAACGATAGCGCTCTGGGCCGGCGTGGGGGCCGGTGTCACTCTATCGTCGATCCTCGTTTACTTGATGCTGAAGCAGGAGGAAGAATATGAGGTAAAACGGCGGAAAACAGAAACGACAAAGCACTACGTCATAAAGGTCACTGTCCCCAAGGATATTGTTGGCGGTGTGATCGGCCGTCAGGGCGGGAACATCAAGAAAATTCAAGACAAGACGAAGACCAAGATCAGCTTCGAAGATCACGGTAAAGTAAAACCAGTCCGAATGCTCGTCTTGTCAAACTCGCTTTCATGTGCAGGTCGCACACCTGAGAGCTTGTACTGAGTCACCAAAGGTTGCTCACTTGGTATATGGAGTTGTTATCGTTCATTATTTAAAGTTTGGTCGGCGTTCGACAGTTTTAAACACGTGCTGTTGTAATGCGGTGTCTGCGCTTCTACTTTGCAGAGCAAGAAAGCTTCTGATTTTCACTTTATTTTCGAACGCCATGTGACATCTTTCTTTTTTTATTCATATTAAACAGTTCTCTTCATTGATTGAGTTAGCCACAGGTTTAAGACAGTGCTTTAACGAATTCGGACGCCGATTCGTGCAGGTCCTTGATGCAATTGAGTTATTGATTTCTTTTTTCAGATCGTGCTGATGAGTGCGACAGGGTTGCCGTGATCCGTGGGGCGCCAGGCGATGTAGAAGAAGCGGAAGAGCTGCTCAAGGCATGCATAGAGGAGCAGTCGAACATCGTGACGGAGACTGTGTTCGTGCCTGGCAAGGCGTGTGGTCGTATCATTGGAAGGAACGGAGAGAGCGTTCGGTAAGGTTTCCATGCCAGCAACGTGATGATCCCATGGTAATGCTTAATTCTGAGTAATCCTAGAGGGCTTATTCATGTCCGGCAGAGCGACTTGGATGACTGCCCTGTCATTTGCCTTAATGCGAGGGTTGTCTATCTCTCCCAGCACTTAAAAAATTGTGTGTATAACTAACTAGTAATAGTTCACTGCCTCAGCTAGTTGTTGATTAGACAGGAATTGTAATCAGGTTGAGCATTACATGACAGTAAATAAACTTGTGGCTCACACACATATATGATCTTACCTGTTGTTTCCTGTGTGAAAGTTGCTCAAAAGCGGCATATACTGCTTTTTAAATGTTGAATGAGGCTGTATGTACAACTTTCAGGTATGTCGCAGCAGTGCATGTGGGTTCTGTATTTACTCCATCGGTTTATAGCACATGCGATTTCACAGTTGTTTACTGCATTGTTGGGAAATGGGCCATTTCTTGTTTCAGGTAAGCTTGGCGGTGTTATTTTTACACATTAGAAAAAAAGTTTTTAACGATTGTTCTGATTAACATTATCAGCGTTCAGTCGACTAAAAAAAAAAAAACGTGCTCATTGCATGTCTGTGTGCAAAGGCGTAGACAGAACTCTACTTTGTTTATTTTAGTCTATAGGGTTTAATATGCTAAAGCAACTTGAGCTTTGAGGATGCCGAAATGTAGGGCTGTAGGTAATTTCAATCTCCGGCAGTTGTTTAACATGCACTGACATCACCCAGTACACAGGCACCTTTCTTTTTGCCAGTCACTACATGTGAGTGATTTAGCAGGGCTGGTTTGCACCTGTGAGGATGTTTGAAACTTTCATAGGTGCTGAATAGATCTACGAAATTTGTTTTTATTGCCATGTGTTCATGCTTTCTTTGATAAAATTGTGGCCCTGTTTGCATCACCTAAATGTGTTTGTTTAGCATTCACAGGCTGTTCAGCTATCCCAGAAGTTAGAGAGTAAGCTTGTGTAAGCTAATGTGTTTGCACATCATGTTGCTACCGATTCCTGCCAGTCTCTGCATGCCAATACCACACAAATGATGTCACATATTTCATGTTAGTACTCACTTGTCTGTAAACTTGTGAACATAAGCCTTTGCTAGTTGCTTTGCTAGTTGTGTGTTAAGCAATTCATGCCTAATCATTAAAAATGTTTTGTTCATACATGCAGGCATATGTGCCGTGTCACCTCAGCCAAGATTTTGGTTGACCGTACTGGAGACGATCGTGAACGCGACAATCTCAAGGCAATCACCATCACAGGCACGAGGGAGCAGATACGTATGGCTGTCTCTATGATCGATGAGAAGTTGGCCGAAGAAGAGGCCTTCCAGCAGAAAATGGCGCTTGCATCGTCGGCTGGGCGAGCGGCGCTTTACCGTAGTCGCCCGTTGGCCATCAAGAATGCGCAGTCGCCACTTAAGGTAATGGCTTGGTACCTCATTCAAAACAATTTTTTTTTTGTACCATGGTGGACACTTCCAGTGCTTCCTATTATTACTTTGTAGCCCTGCTTATCTAGGCTTCGATCATTTCTAGAAATATAAAAGGTGCTTGCTTTTCTTTACCCTTTGTGAAAAATTATTTTTTTTTGTATAAGGGGCTGCATTTTGTGGAAAAGAGTTCTTCAGGTGCTGATTTAGTCACCAGAAGAGAAAGGAGGCCAGCTGCTGGGAAAGCAGTGTTTTTTCTTCATTCTTTTTTTGGGGGGGAATTCTTATACTCAGGGAAGGGGGGGGGGGTACAATTTTTTGTATTGGCTTATTGGTATCTTTCCTGCTTGCACATACAGGAAAATGAGCGAAGAGAAAGCTAAATGCTTTGAGCCTCCATGGACAGTTTCAGCCGCATTACAATGGGATTAGGAAAATAGACTCGTTGATATGGATTATGAAACGCTTCATTGATACAATCAGTACAGTACAAACCCCTAGGTAGTCGCTTTGGGATGTTAAACCCCACAAACCAACCAACAAACCCCTAGATATGTGTCTGGTACTGTCCCATAAAATGTGCACAAATATACACAGGTATGCAACAATAGAGATATTGCTATAGACGAAACAGATAGATATAAACAAACTCGGTCACTTACTGGACAAATTGCACATTAAAAAGGTCCCTCCAAGTCTACAAAAAGAAATCATGACATTGTTAAAACTACTAGGAGAAGGAAGAAAAAAAAAAGGGCTGCTGTTAAGGGTTCTGATGAATTGGGATCTTTGCATGGTATGGTGACGGCAGCTCACTTAAAGGTCCCCAGAAAGGGGTCACCAAGAAGGGTAAAAACGCCATAACACTGATAGTTATTGAACCACCCATCATTCTCCCGCAAAAATTTTCGATCTAGCTTCTGCAACACCAGAGATATCGGCGATTAAAAATGACCCTTCCAATTTTCCCCCTCAACTCGTATGCCGAAGGGAGCCATAAAAAAACAAAGAATACAAGCAAGTTCAAAGCTCCGCCCAGACATACGTCACTTCGACGAACTTCCGGTTGCCGTGCGCTCGCTCGCTGGCGTACTCGCGCCAACCCGTCCTCGCTCGCACACGCCTGAGAAGTTCGCCAGTTCGCGCAGGGACGGTTAGTGTAACCGCGAACCCATGGTTATCCTATGTTACACGGCGGATTAAACCATGGTTGCACCACTAACCGCGGTTACCGCAAACCGAGCTTGACGACCTCGGTTTGCGTCGTTAACCGAGGTTATGACGGCGTCTGTTGACGGAAGCTACTCGTTGGCGCCCGAGTGCGCGAAACGTACGAGCGGGTCTACTTCACAAAGTTATTCATTTGCCCACTGTATCACGTTTAAATATCGATGTATAGATTATGGTGCCGCCCTACGTCTTCGATTACGGCCGACAGCGCAGCAACTGCGTACTGAAGCCTTGTCGTGCCTACAGTATCGTTTGAACGGCTTGTTGCTGAGCAGAACGCCAAAAAATATGCGGCCTTAGCTATGAAAGTACACGAGTTTGCAACGCTTGCAGCACGGGATGCCGCGAGCAGGCTGAGGTACGTTACACAATTACCGCGGGGGTGGAACGTGCGAGCGCGGCGAACGCCGGCGCCGTGCGTGACCGTCCCTAGTCGTCGCTAGGCCTATTGTTTCGCTTCGAAGCCGCGGCGGTCGACGCTTTGGAACATGATCAACGCTGTCGTAAATCGTCTACTTATGAAACTGCCTTATAGTGATTCCTATCCTGCCATAGTAAAATAATTATAGGATTAACTCTGCCGACGCATTAATCGCAGAGCTAGTACGAGCAGATCGGATCAGCCGAAATGCACCAGCGGCAGCTGGCTTGAGCAGAAACTAGCTTGTATTCCGGCTATCGCTCTTACCAGCAATTTGCTGCTGGTCAGCGATCCTCACGAGGGCTTCATACTTATATTCGGCTCAGTATTCCAGACGCCAACAAATTTTAGCACGCTTTATTTCGAACATTGGTGCTAACGATCCGCCGTGTGGTTCGCGAATGGCATGCGGGAGGAGGGGCCACAGTGGCGATGTTTACGGCGGTCAAGGAGGTGCTGCCATCGTGCGGTGCTTGACCGTGCTGTTGACGCCTCGTCTGACGACACTCCGATACTCCTAAAACCACGTTATATAAATAAGATATTTGTAAATGCAGCTTCGTTCTGCCGATCCCTGCGTCGCTTCGGTTGTTGCACTTAATGGGCAATGGCCACCTAACCGATAAGGGCGGCGAGCTGTAACAGCCCGCACAGAGTTCGAGCAGCGCACGAGCAGACGACTTTCGCAGCTACCGGAAGTGTGTTCGTGGCGTCATGGTTGCAGTGACCGCAGCGAATGGCAGCTTCTAGCAAGCCTTGCCAGTCAACCGACCCGTGACATCACGGGATTAGGAAATAGTTCCATGCGACACCGCCAAGCGACATTTCCTCTGCCTGCGAATTTCAAAAAACGCTGTTTTTAAAAATAATAATAAATCGCTGGCTTTGTTTCAAGGAGTTATACTTTGCGTTAATGCTCAAAAGGATGTGTTCTACACACTGAACACGTTTATCAGTGGTTTCTTGGGGGCCATTTCCGTGGACCTTTAAAGGCCTACTGTCCACCCTCCAGTCGAAAATATTTTCTTCCACGTTGACTGTGAGACTTCGCCCCCAGAACGGAAAACCGCAAAATGTTTTTGAAAAGAGTAATTATTAACACAGTTACAGCCGCCGCAATCACCTGATTCTGTCGCGTTTCTCTCCTTCCATTCCCTCGCAAAGGTTTTTCACTCTCCTGCCCCCCCATTGCCTCGCAAAGGTTTTTCACTCTCCTGCCTGGTTGTCTAGATTCCTCAAGACAAATTCTTCTTCGTTGTCCGCGTTTGGCGGGAAGCACCATGTAACTTGTGACGATCCTGTGATGAACTTGTGATGAAGAAAAAGGGGCAACTACAAGGGTGAAGGCCACCAGCCTTGATACTATGCACAAGCCAGATTGTCGCAAGTAGGACAGGCTAACTTTCCAGCACACCTTTTCTGTGTACTTGGAGCGCTGAAACATCTGTCGCACATGTGTCTAGGGCTTCTACAGAATTGTATCGAGCATTAGCTCGAACACATGCCGCACCGTCATTTGATAGCAGCCAGCTCTCCCGATACACCGCAAGCCGCGAACGTCATTCACAACCACTGTAACTGCGGCAACAGCTTTCATTGCATTGCAGAAGAAGTAGTACCATCCTCTCTATATATCTGTGCTGCCATCTGTGAATTAAAAATAAAAATGCAAATTCCCGTTTTTGCTGAAGCCTGTCATGGCCGCACTGTGGGAATGTATTGGTATCAGCTCCAGCCTGGCTAGATTGCTCTGCGTGACCCACTGGTGGGCCACGGTGTGAAAGATGGTTTTCAGCAGCATTGCAGCTGTGAAAGCCAATGCCAACTGAGCGCTCGCCTTCATCATTATGGTACTAGTTCTACATTGTTATCGTTTCTGTCACCTTCATCTTCCATCCCTTCCCACCAGTGGGCGCAGTGCAGTTCTCTCCGCGATATCCTCACTTTTGCATCTTGGCTTAGCTCCAGTATATGTGTGCAAAGCATGCTTACGTCCTGAACGGCCCTGTTGTGCGGCAGTATCAGAGCGAACATAAGACCGTCAACTGCTTCTTCCAAAAGTTTATTATTCTGCATTCCGGAACTTCAAACTGCTTCGAAAATATTAGAGGTTTCTGAATATTGCTATTCGCTTCAAAGCCCGAGTCGAATACCGCATCCTTCACTTCGATATTCGAAAACTTTTGAATATTCGCACAACCTTCGATCAGTTTTTATTGCAGGTCAGTCATGGCGGAGCATGACTTGTAGGTACCTAACGTGTTCAGTAAACTTTTTTTGTGTGCTTTGTAGTGCGTGTTCTTTTTAATAGGCTGACTGCATAGCACGTGTAACAGGCTACTGTAGCTTTCGCTGTGCAACGTGCTGCCACAAGAATGATCACCACTAAATAAAAGCAACTTATGGCGTTAGACAGCAGACTGAGCCTGCTTGACGACTTGTGCTATGATAGCTACTTGTGATAGAGGTTGAATTGTAACTGACATTGACAGGAGAAAGTGATAAAGCCCACGCCTGCCTACGCTGCTGCCTGCTTCTTCCTCGTCCGTAACAGTATGTTGACATAGGCATGTGTCATCAGATAGCAATGATATGAGATTGTGGTGCTGTTCCTGTGGTATCACCTCACGTACGCTCACAGGAGCTCGCACTTGCACCTGTGTCTACTAACCAAGCTGTTGCCCTTGCATTACTGGCTTACGCTTGTCGTGTCTTTAACTTTGCACCGGTACTTTTCGCCCTTTCCACGTCACCCACCCCCATAGGATGGCGAGAAAGAGCCAGACTACACCCAGGAAGAGCTTGCTGCCACCTCCGCTGATGGCTACATTGAAGTATTTGTCTCCAGCGTGGAGAGCCCCAGCCGATTCTGGGTGCAAGTGGTGGGCGCTCTGTCGACCACACTGGACAAGCTGGTCTCGGACATGACCAGCTATTACTCGCACCCGCCTAACAAGGAGGCCAATGCTCTCACCTCCGTCTCCATCGGCGACCTCGTGGCATCCCCCTTCGACCAGGACGACTGCTGGTACCGCAGCCGCGTCATTGCTATCCAAGAGAGTGACTACTCTCCGGGCGAGACAGTAGTCGAGGTCCACTATGCTGACTTTGGCGAGAAAGGCGAGTACAAGATCAAGGAGCTGTGTGCACTCCGCGATGAGTACCACTACCTCCCGCTGCAAGCTATCGAGTGTTCACTCGCGGGCGTGCAACCGCGCAACGGCACCCAGTGGGCGGCTGAAGTGGTAGAAGCGTTTGAGACGCTGACACATTCCTCCCAGTGGAAGGTGGTCATGGCCAAGGTTGTGAGCAAGGCAAAGAGGGAAGATGGGTTCCCAGGTTTCCAGTACGTGGTAGATCTTGTCGACACCGCCAACAAGAAGGATGTGAGTGTGGCCGCCGAAATGATTGCACAGGACCTAGCAGTGCAGGCCATCTGAACTGATATTTTTCCTTCTGAAGCTTCATTTTCCTCAGTGAAATGAGCAGCTGTTTTTCTGAAGGTTTGAAGTTTGTTTCAATAGCTAGCTAGTACAGACAAAAATGATGACAGATGTGAGGCCCTAGAGCAGTCTTTTCTCGAGTTACGTCGCAGTGTCGTTGCTGCACAGAATGTTGGTGTTTGCAGATGTTACTCAGTGCTGAATGGTAGCTACGGTTCAGCTTCAAAATGCGAATTTCAAATGTCGATCAATATACTTATGGGTCATGGCTTATCGAATTGTTAATGTGGTAGCAGTTACGTCTCGAATTTGCGCTAGAGGTGCTGTTCTTGGGCACTTACCTTATCTTGCTGATGCTAGGCAAAGTGTTTTAAAATTTTATTATCACATTTCATAGCAGGTTGTTAAGACCCTGTAATGTATAATGTAAAATGATACTTGTCAGCAAAAGTTAACAGGTGAAAATCTGCTTTATAAACCACAGTGTGCCTAGTCTTGGCATTTTTCTCGATGCTTCTAAGAATTACGGTTGATGTGTTTCTTATTTTACTTTAGTATTCTATTGTAGATGTGATTATTCACATTTTCACATGCACACTGTCACAATACTGAAATTTGCACTGCTTTAAGAACACCAGGAGAATGCTGCAGTATAATGTAGCGATGGCATCTCCTTTTAACCCACGATGGCAAAGACACTAAGCTTGTCAATTCCATTTCAAATTTTCTTGCACAAAGACCTTTCAGCCTCTTCTTGGTGCAAGTAGGTCATCATAGATCGTTTCAAATAACAGGAGTGGATTGTGCTACTGTTGTTGTTGTTTCTCTCTCTGCTCAGCGTGGTGTCATCAAGTGTAGCTGATGCATGTTTTTTTTCTTTTCGCCCCGTTGAAAGCTAGCTTTCGTCGGAACGTGCCACAAGGTGTTCTGCACTGGCACCTTATCTGATTCAATACTGTGGATCCTTCATTGCTTGAGATTTGTTATCTTTGCAGTGCATGCGGAAGAAGTTGTGAGAGAGTGTTTTACAAATTCCCTCTTCAAAACCCCGCATAACATTTAGCGTGTACGCTAGTGGCTACAAAATGTTAAAATGACGAGTAGTGTTGTCTTTCCAATCATTTTTTACTAGTGGTTACAAAATGTAAAAATAACGAACAGTGTTGTCTTTCCAGTCATCTTTACGATACACAAACTACTGCCAAAGGAACTGCACAGTTTGAAATCAAGCTAAATAATAATGCCATTAGCAGCTCATGGTGCTTGTAGTACGTCACTTGTGTGACACGTTGGTTATGTAGAACAGTGTAGAAGTAGTTGGCACTGCACATTGTTCTTGGCACAGTTTCATGATGCGCACAAAATGTCTGCCTTCGCTTGTGAAGCAGCTGAGTCAAGCAACAACGTGAGTGTTCTGGCAATGGAAGGTTCTCATTTTGGAGGCTGATCATTGTTCAACAGGTCAGTATAAATGTAATAAGAGATTGACTTGTCACCAGCGTAAACACAGGCCATAGAAAGACTGTACAAGCAATGTATGTTGTAGATGGAAGTTTGTCATGGTGATTTGCACTAGGCAAAAGGGTGCAGTGGAATTTTGTGTGAGCAGCTTATTGCATTGTTTTTCTTCACTTATAGTATTGGGCTTTTGTTGTGGGACAGTATCCCAGGGGTTTCCAGGATCTCAGCTACGCACATTAACATCAGTTCAGCCAAAGCTTTCTTACAAGAATAAATAAAGATTCAAAGTTGCTAAAGGCACAATGTTTCAAGCAATACCTTACGGGTGTTAATTTCTTTCTGTATTAATTTATAAATTTTAGTGTGGTATATTTAAAACTTTACTCTGCGTCATGCCACATCTCAGATTTTTGTGTTTTTAAGCAGTAATATTTCGTGTATGATGGTACCCTCTTGGATTGTCATACATTTTTCACATCTCCACATTTTCAGTTACTGTCACTCAGGGCTAAGTAACTAGTGCTAACGCATAATTTTCTCCCTACAAATTGCATTTGTTATAGCATCTCCAACTAAGTGGTGTTCCATCTGCAGGTATGTGTGCAGATATCCAGGGCTTTCATCATGACTGTGCATTTCTTTATTTCTGTCAGCAGAGCGTTGATTTCCTCACCCCATTTACAGCTGTGTAAGGCACAGCCACATCTCTCTGTGCTTGTCTTGTGATGTGGCATCTCAATAAGACGGCAATATTAAGAGGTCAAGAGTGGTGTATGTGGTTACGTTAGCGCTTTATGCGTGATAAGCTGCACGTGCGTCTCATATACTTTGAAGCAGTCAAATTGAACTCCAGAAACTGACTTCCAAGCTGTTTTGACCTGTGTTCTTTAGTTAAACATTGCTATTGATAAATTTGTAAAAAGACTTCAGGTGTATTTTTTGGCAACTTAGTCTTTTCGACGTGTAGTACAGTCGAACCCGGATATATCGAACTCGAAGGGGATCGTGAAATAGTGACGGCGCTTACGATGCGAAAACACTATACCATATTTGTCGCGTAATCAATCCACTCGCATAATATACCCACCCTCCACTTTTGCACCCGAGAATTTGAAGAAAAAAAAATAATAAATCAAGGCCAGCTCGCTCACATGCAAGCGATTGAGCGATCTCAGCGACGATGCGGCAGCGACAGAGCGAAAATTTTCTAACTTTGAACTGCGTCCCTCTCGCCGCTCCCGCGGCAGCTCGAAACAAGGTTTCTGTGTCGCCGCGGCGGCAGAAATCAGAAATCGCGAACGTTTTCGCTTGCATGTCGATGGCGCGAGTCACTTCGTTTCGGTCGTCTCATCCACAGCTCATTTCTTGGCAGCGTGCCAAGATGCTGCGCAGCGATAACGTCAGGGCGCGTTTATCTTTTGATAGCTCCTGCGGTGACGGCGAGCGAACTTGGCAGAGTGCCCGTGATGATGGCTTGATTGCACAAGCCTGGTTCGATTTATCACGCCGCGCGGGCATCATGATCGCAGCAGCTGACCGTGTGCTTTCGTTGATTCATACATGCAAGGATAAACGACTCCCGCCAAAAAAAAAAAAAAGAAAAAAAAAAAAAGCCTTGTCGCTTCTTAAGGGGGGACACCCCTCTTAAAACTTTTTTCCTTATTTATGGGTGGATCTGACTGAAACTTGCACCATTAATGTACTTTTGCATGCTGATTTCAAATATCTGATTAGTTTTCTTGTAGATGAAATAGCTTTCAAAATAATCCCTAATTCATGTTCTTCGTTTGGAGGTGAGTTAATTACTAAACACTTTATGGCATGAGGAGAATAGCCCTGCCAGAGTGATCTAGAAGGATCATAGAGTGCCGCTAGTCATGAATTAACGTGGTAGAAGAATTTGAACCAAAGTTACAATAAGTCAAACTTTTATGAATAAAAGCCCAGGTTGGCACCTAAGATTGATAATTAATTCTGTAAATGTTGCCGCATAATAACTGTACATATTTTTGTCCTACGGCACTGTCGAAGGTTTTCTCTTTCTAACAAGACAAGAATGAGAGCTATAGCACAAATAGACTAAGAGATATCTCTCCTCCAAAATTGCAGCACCCTCAAAATTGCAGTTTTGAGAAAACGAGGAAAAACACTTCACAGCATGTAGGTGTAAATTATGTCAATGATTGATATGTCAACAAGATCAGAAACAGGTGGAAAGTGATCTGAAGCGAAAATTAATGGCCTATGCCAATTTGAGCCAAAGTTACGCAATAGGAAACGCTTGAAAGGAAAATTCCATTTGGGTACCGAAGACAACATAACCTTCTCAGCAAATTTTCTTTTGTCGTCACTGCATTTACCTTGGTTTCATGAGACTCGCAGGATTCCCTTTCTAGAAAAAAAATTTTTTAAGCAATAGCAAGAACAGGACCAGAGATATTGATCTTTAAAAAATGCAACACTACCAAAATTGGGGGATTGTCGGAAGCACTCAAGCCTCACGGCATTTAATCAGGAAGGGCAACCCCAAAGACCTCATGCTATTAAAATGCACCAGGAGCATAGTCGGGGTGCATGCTGTCGCGGTGTTTTCTTTTTTCTGTTTTAGCAACGCCAAGCGAAGCCGCCCGCTTCTTTGCAGAACGTACGCTATGGTGCAAGTCCTTTTCTTCAGCTCTCCTGGACCCAGTTGCTGTCACATTTGTACTGCATTCTTGCAGAATTGCTGCTGCTGTATGCTTGCAGCCGGCATTGAAGCGCAGCACAGCTTCTGCTGTGGCTGCTTCCACAGCAAACAGTGATGAGTGCCGCTCTTTGTGGATCAAGGTCCAGATGACCGAGTGGAAGCTTTCGTTCGAGTTCTGGGTCTTCCCCCGAATGCACCTCTGCAGCAGGCTCTTCTCTGATAAACGACTATAAACAGGCAAAAGAGCATCAGCCACATCTCTTGGCAGACTGTAATTGTGCTTTGGTGCAGGCTCCTCTTTTGCCTTTGCAGCGTTGTGGCGGCACCATGACTTCTCACCGGTAGGACACAAACTGTGTTTGGGGCAGTCATCAGTAGATGTGATGTGGTAATATGTCGCCATCACAGCTCGCTGCATGGCATCCACATCACCTACATTTGATCGAAGCGCTCGGCCATAATATATTGCCAGCTTGTCAACTAGATCAGCTGTCAGCCTTCCTCTGCCGCCAAGACTTTGCTTCCCTGCACCCTTGTGTCTCTGCAAGAGGTTGCGCAAAGCTGCTCCCATACGCTTGTGCACGTGATTTATGCAGTCCTCTTTGACTATTTCAATGTAGCCATAGATTGCAGCATCTTTAAGAGCACTGAACGTGCGACTGTCCCCATCGCATAGCATGGTTGTGTAGCGCATGTTGTGGCGCTGCAGAGATCTTTCAAACAGAATTTTGCCAGCCTCTACTTCCATTTGACCAGCCTTGGAGTTGGTGTTTTTTTGGCACTGGTGGCGTGATTTCCAAAGTTCGTAGCCGTCAGTGTTTGGCTTGGGACCAATTTCGCAGCCCAGACAAAAGTTTGACAACACCACATAATCAAGCACGTAACCAGTGAAGAGTTCCACCACGGCACCGACGCCTATATGTGATGAGTGTCCGCGCGTCATCCATGTGCCGTCGTAGCACACTGCAATGTTCCCCCTATGCCCAAAACACAAGTCATCGTAGACCTTCGCCAGTGCCTGCGCGGCTTGTGCCATAGCGGTCGTGGCGGCTCGGGTAGCAGCGGGTTGCAGTGTGCTCTTCAGATGCCGTTGAAACGTCTTGTTGTGCATCCCGCGCCGCGACAACCCCATCGCCGAAAAGATATCGTTCATTGCTGTCTGGCCGTTACCGGTCGACAGCATTGCTCGACTAGCCAGAATATTCAGCTCAAAAGGATTGCACCTTTTCTCGCCGTCAACCCTCCGCGAGTTCCACTCGGCCGCAATCTCACCGCAGTTGTCGCACAGCACGATCAGTTTTACGGCGAGGCCATAGCTCCGGTCGCTGGTAATTAAACGCACGCATCCACGACACGTTTTGCACCGCACGGCATCCAGAAGGATATTCACAATGCTGAGGTCAATTACCGCATAGGAGGCTGTTCCGTCCGCATCTGACTCTGCGGACGCACCACTTGCATCGGCGAACAGCGCGGTCTTTCGTGCCGTCGCCGGCGTCGATACCAGTCTATCAAGCGTAGCTTGCTCACGGGCACTCACTTGAGTTATGTCACTGTTAGTGACAGGCGCGGTATCAATACGTACACGACTGCAGTCGGCACGAAGAACGGCGCCGTTGTCCAGCGGAATCGGAGAAGCGTCGCCGCCCGCAGCGTGATCGTCACACAATCCCGCAGCACTGGCACTTGCTTCTTGCACAGTATGCAACGAAGTCGCATTCTTAACGCGTTTCTTTGGTTGCTTTCGCCCGAACTTGTGCAAAGAGCGGTACTTCTTCGCGCCTGGCATGACTCTCGCGTTGCACTAGCGTGGTCGGCAGAAAGACAAAATGGCGTCACTGGGAGTCCGCATTTCAGGGCTAGCTTGCCGGAACCAACCAAACGACGCCATTTTGATCACGTGCCTTAACCGGCCAATAGTAGCGCGCGCTGCATGCTATCTTTTTGCTTGTTCTTTATGGGAAAGGCGGAGCGCACAGGGTTGCTTTCCGAAAGAAAAAATAAGCCGAAAGCGCACGCTTTCGAACGAGACCAAAATAGCCGCGGTGGAGCGCGTAGTTCTCATGCGCCGGGCGATCGAAATTGGGTATCGTTTGTCCACAATTTAAAGGGCAGTGGGTGTGGTACTGCATTTTTTAATCGCTATAACTTCATAAATAAGCGGGGTATAAGGATGAAAATTTGCGTGCAGATGCGGAATGGTGCGAGGAATACGAAAATGAAAAAATTGAAAATCCGATTTTCAGGCCGATTTTCGGTGCCAAAGAGCCGTGTCCCCCCTTAACGTTCGCAGCCGCCATATCTTACGCTACGCCGCGGGTACAGCACACCGATAAAAATGGATGACTCTCGCAAAAAAAGAGAGAGAGCCACGTCAGCCGCCGCGCGCAGAGGGTTCACAATACACGCTAAAGCGTCCAACTTCTGTCTGAAAACGGGCTGAGGTGGCTTGGCCCGTGCGTAGCGCGTGCTACGCATGGGTCTGCATGCAGGAACCGGGAAACGACCGGCAAAAATGGTCACTTTTCACCAAAAAACAAGCTATTTGCAAGTTTTCCCTACTACATACATGCAGTGGCTGCCATGCTCATTGTTCAAACTCATTCATGATCAGCAGGATCGGGACACACATGAAAAAAAAGAAAAAAAAAGCTATGCTTTTTGTGCTTAAACATAGATTTCATGATGAGCTGTGTGCTTTGCTGGACATACACACTGATGTCTTTAAACTGCCAGCATACATTGCAGGGTTCGTGATTCGTTCTACCATCGAACTTAAATCTGTCTGGTGCGCGGTAAAGCCCAGTGTGGTTTTTTTTTTTCTTTCGGACTGCCTGTTCGACCTGATAGAGACAGGATTCTAGGGCATATGCTTCACATTTTCAACTTGAAGCCAGAAAATGGCTTGTACCAATTTTAGAAAACCAGTGCATGGATAAACAGCCAACAGTGGGAGTCAAATCCACTATGCTGGGGGATACTGCTTTTCAGCCAAGCTGCCCTTGGCCTGTTAACTGAGTCGCCATAGTCACCACCGTCATTGATTGTTGTCTGCTTGAAAGACAGTTCAAAATGTAAACATGAGAAACTTCAAATAAGTGGCGCCCCGCTTAATGCGTGCTGTGTCGCACTCAATATGCCGACTATCTGTTAATCCTTTAACTACCATTCTTGAGATACTTTGGGAGACCAACTGCACAGCCCCTGCCACCCCCGATACTAAATGTGTGAAAGTGATGCGAACATGTTGTGCCATCTGTGGAGAACTCACATGAACACAGAACTTGCAGGGCAAATTTAAAACAACATATGGAGCGGATGTTTCTTTATCCATGTCATCACCATCACCAACACAGTCATGTCGCTTGTTCGTCGTCTGCACTGTGGCCATGACGAGACAGTGCTACACTCGTCCACAGTTTGACGGGCGAAAAAAATGAAAAACTGCCAACGAATTCCAACTGAAAAGTGACAGTGATGAAGCAGCTGAGCTAAAATTAAAGCTTGTCGAACGAGGACAGCGAGGAAATGATCCTGCCACCTACGAGTACAGGCAGCAAGAGAAAATGTCAGTCAAGCATAGTCAAAGTAATGAATAAACATGCCTTCAAAAGCATCGTAGGAATTACTAACATAAAATTTGCACAGAACAAAAAAGGTCCAGCAAGAAGTGCACCACTCTGAAAGAAACTAGCCAGTAAAAGGGTTAAGTTGATGAAAACTGTGCAAAACTAGTTTGAGAGAAAAAGGTGGGGAGGGGAATTTGCAAGTAACTCCAGTCTTTCTTACTTTCGTTTTTGTTGACACAGTTTGCACCACTGTAACATCATATTAATCCCCGGGCATGCACAGTGCAAACGCATTGTCGCTACCACTATGCAACAGCACAAGAATTAGCAGAGAGAATGTCATTCAAGATGAGTCACTTGGAACTTCCTTTTATTCTTGAAAATGGTGCGGCGATTCGCCAGCAGCAGCAAGACTTGTTCATCGCGTGAATAATCTTTCTCACATAACAATGCAATAAATATACTGCAGCAATTGAATACTTGCTTGTCACAATCTGGAAACGTTAAAAAGGGAACAAACAAAAAAACTTTTTCGGAACACGATTCACATCAAAAGCCTGCCGGCACAGAAGATGAAGAAAAAACATCTGCTTCATGTTCTCAGAGCCTGCTATGTAGCGAACATTTAAAAGAACTCTGCCCCTTAACATCACAGACACTGAACAAGATAAAGCAAAACTAGATGACACAAGGGAACACAAGTTTCCTTGCATGTCTGGAACACACGATGAGATGTTCTTCGGGCAGGTCATCGACACACCGGCGGACAACAAAACAGGCAACAGAAGAAGCACATGACGTGGTGCTTACGTATACGACATCCTATATGCTTCTATATTAGCCGGGCTAGAGCTCTGAAGCATTGGCCACTTATCAAAAAGTGAACAACCGAAAATATAATCTGCGTGGTGCAGTTTTTAACTCTTGCACGATCATTAAAAGGAAACAACATTTCACAAAAGAAAAAGCTTAAAACAATACTGGCACTAGCACATGGATCACGGCTGCTTGCTCCTCCTCTTCAACGTTGAGGACAGCAAGGAACAAAGTCACGTAACGAGCTTCCTTCAATTCGTGGTAGTGGCGCTAAATGTGAGCCCTCGCCGTTGCCATTTAAGCACAGATATTTACGTGATGCATCCGCTACTCGGGAAAAGAAAAAAAACGCATAAGGTGCACACAGTGCCATCTGCACGATTCTGGCAGGTCTCTACGCAAACTCGAAAACTAAAACGCCCAAAATAACGGTCAGACGCGAGACAACGTAAAACGATGCAGGAACGGTTCCCTTTTAAACCTGGTAGAATTGGTGCGGGCATAGACGCAAAAGCTATGCGGCACAACAAGGCACGGCAACAATCACTGCACCAAACGCAAGACAAGGTCATGGAAATGCACGCGAGGAGAGCAGATAGCACTGCAAGAAAGGAAAACAATCAACAGGCATCATTGCGAGCTCTGGTGCGACGACCAAACTAAAATGGATGCGTTCATCTAAGACACTAAAACTTGAAAGAAATATGGCTTGACGCATGCTCTTCAGTTGCAGTGACTGAGAGCACTGCCGGTTCCTCAAGGAATGAAAAAGTCCACGCAAGGAAATAACAATAAACGCGGAAAGAATGTTACGTGGATGGAGATTTGTTGTGTGGATTGTGAAAAAACAGTCCTAAGTGTTTGCATATCAGCCGCCAAACAGTCTCGCACACGCACGCACACAATAATGTACAGTTTCGACGTTTTTAAAAAGAGGAAACAAGAGAGCACACCGGCCACATTTGCCGCACAGTCACGAAGCACTCCCATCTTTCGCACCATCCCGGCACAAGGTGGCGATTCGTGTCACTGCACAGAGCACTGGTGACCTTTTTGTCTCCTCCACAGGGTGAAATGCTGCATGGTGGTTGTGGACTTGTGCGGTAACACAGCAGAAAGGGTGGTGGCGGCGGTGACACCCCGGAGGCAGGATCTGCGTGGCGGCAGCAACATATCTCGCGAAAACACCTATGAGCACAGACGAGGAGGTCATTTTCCTTTCAAGTCCACTAAAATCCATGTGTAGAGTTTCTTGAACACAATGTCCAGCCGTTCGTAATTTACACTGTTGATGCCATCCTTCTTGTAGCGTAGCTTCCCTTTGTACAGAAGCTTGTACCTGGGCAAGAATAATGAAAAAACATTTACACACAAACTAAACACAAATTGCACACAACTAAATCAACTAAACTTTTCTTCAATGACAAAAATGAAGACTAAAAGGAAAGAACTGAAAGAAGACAAAGTCAAAAGGAAGCTTTTATTTATAGTGCCATTATCAGGTGAAGCGTGCTAGCAAACCTGAAACAGCTAAGGTGAATTTCCCTATATTACCGAATTATTAAATTATTTAATAATGTGGTCATGCCTGGTACAAAAATATTTGGAGGCTACAGAGAGGCCAATGTACAGCATTCGATTTGACTCAGCTGATGGTACACTGATGGATGCGAAAAATACTGGCTGGCACCTTGCCCCACAATCAGCCTTTCAAGTTTTGGTCATATCATAAACGGACATGGTAGGCTTACCATGAATGTCTGCTTCAATGACGTTTTTAGCAATGATTTTTGTTGCGTTGTGTTAGGTTTAACGGTGCATAGGCAACAAAAGGCATCATGCGTGACACACAGGGTTGAGTGTGTTGTGTTTAAAGAATGTGTTCTTTTTAGAGATAAACTCAGGGTTTGCTTATCAGGTTGGCTTCTTAAACCAGAAAACACGAAATTTCAACAAGAGCACTCTCCTAGAAAGATGCAATGGGCAGGGATGTACTCATTACAGTGAAATGCTGAATACTTTTTTTCTTATTTTCTCAAGTCTCACGCGTTATAGCGAAACAGTTGATCGTTAGCTCCTCACCATACACTTCACATGGAGGTTTTTCTTTTCCGAGAAGCATAAAGTTGCATGCGAGATGTGCACATCCAGTGCAGAGGTGAGATAGGATTACTTTCATAAAGCGCTCCCGATGATGATTACATGGTTTCCATTCTTCAATGACGGGCTTTCACCGTTTAAGGTATGTCCTAGCTGAAGTGTACATTCTGCACCCATAATCGAACCAACCATAGAGAGATAAATCTGCAGGAGGCTCATGACTCAGACTTTCCTACGAGCTGAGCATGGGAAAGATGCTCGCTTTCTCTTCTGGTTCGTGTCAAGGAAGGAAGCAATCAAAAGAATGTGCAAGCATTCTTGTTTGCTGCATTATGGATAGGAGCGATAAAACAAAGCTCCTTGTCACACAAAAATTCATAAGGCCCTTGTGGTCACGCAAAGTGTAAATTCTATAAACATGGAGTCAAAAAAATATGCCTGGACGACAGCTGCGTAATGGGGGACATGGCTCTTAAAACAATTTTTCCTAATTTTTCAACAAATTTGCTAAAACCTGGTATTTTGATTCAGTGTCTAGCACTGATTTCAAATATGTAACTCTTTTTCCAATTGGCCAATGAGTTCAAAAGATAAATGGAATTAATCGTTCTTAATTTGCACGAACAATGAAAAAATAACCGCACGACAAAAAATTCACGTGACCACTTTGATAGGTACTAGAAAGCACAATGTATACAATGTTAGGAGCACATTTTTTATATATATATTACCGATGTTATAGCAGTTCAAAGTTCACTGTTCCAAATGTGGGTGCCCTCCTGTCTAATTTAGAGCAAAATTAAAAACTCTGAGCTCCTCTAACATCGCTAATATTTGGTATATCAAAAAAGTGCCCCTAACATTGTATTCGTTACACTTTCTAGTATCTAGAAGAGTGTCCAAGTGAATTTTTTACAGCGATTATTTTTTCATAGTTTCCGCAAATTATGAACAACTACAGTCAAACCTCAATATAACGAACACTCATATAACAAATTATTGAATATATCGAACTCTTCCGACACATTTTTGTCAAATACATGTATTTTTAACTTCCCATTGCAAACGCGGTTTGGCATAAGACGGATATTACGAACTTCGCGACGCCAAGCACTACTTCACTTGAACAGCAGGAGGCAGGCTTCGTTGCACTACAAGTGTGTTGTGCGGCGCAGCAAACATTCAGGATTATCTCGCAGGCGCTGACAGCACCACAGATGCCCCGACGGCATTGAGAGTTGACAGCCAAAGAAATCTATGGCCTCAGAGATCACTCCCGCGCGCATGTTTGTGCGTGTGGAGGTGATCTCGGAGGCCATGAGAAATCGTTCGCATCTCACAATCGCTGACAGTGACGCTTCAGCAGCGGCAGCAGCGGCGCAATCGAATGTTGGTTTTGCCTTTTTGATTTTTGCATCTTTCGTGTTTTTTTGGCTTTAGTGTTAGCAGCGGTGTCGCGGAGTGGCCGAAGCTGCATCGGTCGTCATGTCGAGTGTGGCACGTGGGTGCGCATAGTGCTGTGATGGCGGTGAATGTGAAAAAAAAGAGCAGCGCTGACGTTAAAGACCAAGTCAAGATAAAATCAGGGCCTTCAAGGCAGTTTACAAGAGGAGACAGATTGACACTCTTCTTGTGAAGCTTCATATGAAGCAGTACTTGAAGATAAACTTGCTGGGAGCATTCAAGCGGCATGGGACAGCGTGAAAGGCGAAATGATTGCCAACTGCTTTCGGCACGCAGGTTTTGTTCCGGCAGAGGCCCGTGCATCAAGTGAAGATGGGGACGATCCCGACGAAGCAGAGCTCCGCGAGCTCGATGAGGCCTGGAACGATTTTTCGCGATTTGTTGGTGACATGCCGCAACAATGACTGTAGAGGACTTTGTAAGCAACGACGACATCGCGGCGACCACGGCTGTACTGACGGACGCCGAAATCGCTGTGGAAGATTCTGAACATCCCGCAGACGAAGCTCAGGCTGACCCTGTAGACGATGAAAACATTCAGACTTCATAAGAAGCACTTGCTGCATTGGATTTACTGCGCCGCCACTACAGTGCTATTGAAAGCAGTCGGTTTGCTCTTGTTGAGTGTTTGCAAACTGTAGAACAGGGCGTGGTACAAAACGCGATCAACACAAAAAAGCAGGTTGCGATAACGCAGTTCTTTGCGCATAAATAAATGAACGTGACCCAAGTAGGCACCCTTCGAGTTGCTGTGCCTTCTCCCCATGTCCCCTTTAACTCTGACGTCAAGATGAGGATAGAGAAATATAATGTGCTACTGTTCCTTGAAAATTTCTCGGTTAAAAAGACAATCCCAGCGCTACAGACCATCAAAGTGTTGTATTTTCTTCTTGGCACAACTTCTAAAGCGCAGCAAATAGATCAGGGTGATGATTGCTCCCTGAAGGCAAGACGCCGCACTAGACTTGAAGACCACCTGCTCTATGACATACGGAGAGGAAGAGCAATTCTGTGACAGACTTGGAATTTGCTGTGCGAGTAATTTCAGCATTATGCAAATATTGTAAAGAGTTGTCTCCACAAAACAATTTATTTTGGGCAACACTAGCATCTGTCACAGAGGATACAGACAAGTCAAGTCCAGGATTATAAGCAGCTGTGGAAAATGCATTTGGCAAACAAGACTTTTCAGAGTACGTAGACGCGGATGCTCATTTGGTCAGCATGGAACAGATGAAGAGATTACAGTAGAATCTCGATGATAGGAATTCCAAGGCAGCACGCAAAATATTCGTATCATCCAGAATTTGTATGATCCAAAACAAGTCAAATTCCACATGGGAATGAATTGAAAATGAACCAAACTTTATTATGGCGAACCACTTGCGGCCGAAAAAGTCCGTAATGCTTGTCTGCACTTTTTTGCTGTTGATGTCGCGGACAAGCTCCGCCTGAAAGGCATAAAACTGTGCCGCGGTTTCGTCGCTCACGCTGCCGGCACTTACGGTGCGGCACAGAGCGTCCAAAGCATGAAGAGTATCTACCGTTGACGGCGGCTGATCACACTCATCGTCAGCATGACCATCGCTGTCGGGCTTACTTTCGCAATTATTCGCTTCGTTGACCAAGTCTTCAATAGAACTCAGCCCACAGGTCTCGACGTTGTCGTCCGCGGTAACGAAGTCCCAAGCCGAAGCTTCAGTTTCCAGATTGTCCCAGCCATCAATCGTTAGGTCTTCATCTGGTTCTTGATAATCTCCTGCCGAAGCCGCAGCAAGTCCGATGGCAAATCCACACTTTCTAACACAGTTCGAGATTGTGTCCGAAGTTACACTATCCCACGACATGGCTAGAAAGTGCAAAGCATCTAAGAGACTGATCCGCAAGTTTGCTTCTTTACAGTCAATTTTCGCCAACAGACGCCTCACTAGAAGTCCTTTGAAATGATGTTTCACATTTCTAATTATCCCAGCGTCCAGTGGCTGAAGATGGCTGGTAGTGTTCGCCGGCAGGAACCTGACTTTCACGTTATTGAATGTCATTTCCTTTGGGTGGGCAGAGCACTGGTCCATGAGAAGCAAACTTTTCCGGTTCCTTGATGCCATTTTCCGATCAAGGCTTGTCAAGAACTCTCGGAAAAAATCTCCAGTCATCCACGCCTTTCGATTGCCTTTGTAAAAGACAGGCAAACACTCCGCCGATCAGAAACACCTCGGTTTCTTCGACTTACCGATGACTGTAAGCTGGAGTTTCTCAGATTCATCCGAGTTGCAGCAAAAGAGTACTGTTACTCTCTCCTTGCTTTTCTGGCTGCCCTGGCATGCCTGGTCTTTTACGCACGAACTTCTTTCCGGTTGAAGGTTGAAAAAAAGGCCCGCCTCGTCGGCATTAAATATGTCATGTGGTGCGTACTCCGAAATCAGTGCTGGCAGCGTCCACTTTCTGGTCCACTGGTCCACTTTCTTGCCTTCACCCGAGACGACCCGGAAGACAAATCTGTGCCGCTCGCAGCCATCCCCCAGAGCTTGGAAATTTTCAACTCCGAGCGAAAGCACGACGGTGTCTGCTTTTTCACGTAGCACCTTGCCGTCCACATTGACGCCGGCCGCTGTCACTTCGTGGAACCAAGTCAGCAGAACCTCTTCCAGCTTGACATGGGTCGTTGTTTTAGCCTGCTTCACGTTTGCACCGAAATGCTGCACATTCTTCAAGATGACATCTTGCTGCCCAACAATGGTGCAGAGTGTCGACGGTGCCAACCCTAGCTCTTTTGCTAAGTCGACACGCTTCTTAGGGTTTTCATCGACCCTCTTCAGCACTTCAAGCTTTTCCTTAAAAGAAAGGGCTTTACGCTTCCGTGACATTTCGGCAGCAGCGAACGCTTGTGTCTTTCTAACGTTTGGGCAGTTCACGTCACAGCGAACGACAGAAAGAAGCAGCGAACGGAGAACCAGAGAACTAATGCAGTGGCAGCCAGCATCACAGGCCTCCTGGGAACAGCCGGCGAGAAACTTTTCGATAGACCAATTAGCTGCCAGCGAATGAGTGACGTACACGACTGGGCATGTGCCTCGCCTTGGCCGTCCTTGTCTAGTGCTCGTCGGTTTGCTACGAAAGGGAGGTGGGGGTAGGGTGGCTAGTGGGGTGAGGGGCGTTGGAGAGGAGAGGCAGCGGCCGTGGTGGATACCCTCTCCCACTGCGAGCTCTTGCGCTGAGCTGCTCGGTGGCTTTGTGCGTTTGTATAACGTTCGTTCGTATCATTCATGGCGGGGAGGGGGGGGGAGGAGTTAGCGGCATGTTACCCTCTTGAGGCCAGCCGCACCGGCCCGCTCGCATGCGCGACTGGTTTGCACGTTCGTATCAACCGCGGCAGGTTCAGAAACTCTTCGTATCACCCTGAATCTTAATGTATTCTATACAATGTAATCCGTTCAAAGCATTCTAAAAATTCGTATCATCCCGAAATTCGTACCAGCCGTAATCTTATTATCGAGATTCTACTGTATTGCTCAAGTAAGAAAGATGCCTGCCATTAACCAAGAGCTGGGTGATGAAGAGAATGAAGGTGACACCATCTCGCAGAAGGTTACCACCTCTGAAACTTCAACATATGCAAAGCCTGAAATTGTACTTCAAGTAAAACGCTGCGCATGAAAAAGTCAGCCACGTTATGCTAATGCAGGCACAAATAGCATGAATGGCTATAACCCACTCGGTTCACTCAAAGCTGACTAACTTCCTTCAGAAGTGTTAGATAACCAACAAAGCATGTCTTGTCAATAAGTGCTGCTTACAGTTCACTCCATTTGTAAAAAAAAGTTAACAGTAACAGTATACTTTGACTCTACATGCTTTTCTTAAAGCAGACCGAAAGCCTGGGCACAATCAAAGTCTGTCACAACAAGATTACGCTGCATATATTTCCTCCTTTTCCCCTTTTTCCACCCCTCACGATCCTTTCAGTGTCTTTTTCTCCATTGGATGACACTGCCTTATCTCGCTGTTCACACCAGCTCTACCTTTTTTTTTTTTTATGCACCACACACCTTGCCTCACTGCCTTGATCAGAGTCTTTTTGCCTCAGAATTCTGCTCTCGAAATCCTAGGCTGTGCGCATGTTGCGATGCCATCAATCCACAAACCATGGCGAGACATTCTTCACTGTAAGTTTCCTTATTACAAATGTCTGTACTATAAATGAAAAAAAAAAAAAAAGTAATAATAAATGTACAGTTGGCAGGCAAACTGGAATTGCAGCTTTGATAATGTAACTATCAGAAATAACCTAGATGTATGCCACCATGTTCTATGAAAGAAGTACTTTAACTTTGGCTTTGCTGATACTGTGAACGCAATGAAACACTAAAAAAAACTCCAAAACCTGCCCTTTTTCAACCAAAATAGATTTACTGCGATGCGAACAGCTGTCTGTAGTTTCCTTTCGCGAGCTAAAAAACAGACTTTGGATTTCAAGGGATTGGAAAATGATCGGAGCAATTTAAACTAACAAGGTTTTACTGCACCAGTGTGTAGTGCTCACCTGTCTGGACTTGGTGTGTCCTTGGCGTGCTTCAGCATTGTGTACCTGGCAATGTTGGCAGGATACCTGGAAATCTTTAAGTGATAATGCTGCAGCCTGTCAGGAAAAAAAGAAGTCTAAGCACAAGTTTCAACTTTGCAAAACAAAATCGTGAGAACCAAGCAGTCCAGGGCAAGGAACATAGCAGCACCAAGCATACTACAGACGATAGGAAGTGGAGAACAGGATCAGTGCGCATAACAGAAAGATTTGACGCTTCCTCAAAGATTTCCTCAGTCTATGCCATGACCAACTTCTCACATTTATCTCTTCTTTCAATGCATACGAACCCACTTCCCAGCTTGGCATCATAAGCCTCTACTGACATGTACTGACCTGTACCAACCTCTGCTAACCTCTGCTGACCCAGTAGCGACTATCTGCAGTGCCGTTGCATAAGTGTGGGGAGAGAAAGTATTTCATGCTTTGGCCTACTCTTGGTGACAAAGAAAAGCTAGCAACTTTTTTCACCAATGCTGACTAATCATGGATATTCAGTACTGAAAGACTGGCCTCAATGCTACAAGAAAAAAATTGCCATTCTTTCCCTACTATAAACTTATCATTTGCATGATAGCACATGGTTTGGACATTATCAAGCGTCAATCAAATCTTGTACTGATTGCACTTCGCTTCCTATGAAATTTTGTCTTGTATGTGGAGCCATATGCTTCTTAAATGTACATTTACTATGTTTTTGGTCACGAATGCCCCTCCTGCCCGGACCACGTAAGTGTATGGTCTCCAGTATTTTCGAATAAATTCTGCGGGCAGCTAAAGGAAAATGGAGTCCTTAAACGAGGAAGCCACCTGCCAAGCCCAAGAGCAGTTTTCTCCTATGGTTTAAATGAATGTTTTTCCTCTTCCTTGGCACCCAACTCAAACTGCATGCACATCTGTGCCTCGTTATGTTCATTCTTATTCTTTTGCTTTGCCTCTTGAAGCCAGGAAAAGAATATTCAGCACCACGTCTCTGCTATATGCGACAGCAACAATGCAAAAGAAAAAGCGTGACATGACCCATTCAAGAATGCAAGACATTAAAATTTGGGGCCGTGGCTATTGCAACGAGTCATCGGCAGATGTTCAGTTTTCACTGAGCTTGCTTTGTATCTAATGCACTTATTTCAGTTAAAAGAAGCACCAGATATTCATGCACTGAGGAGATTTAGAGAACGAGTTTTTCTTTGTTTCAAAAACGAATATGGCACTGATGGCCATGACGTTGAGCTTTCCATAGGAATTAGGTATCCAACAAGAATAAATAAGGTTGTATAAAATTTTCTTTAAATGCTATATTTATATGATTTAAGCGATTCTTCATTTAAATCATGTCTACCATAGTGTACAGTCTGTCACAAAAAACATTTTTGTGCTATACATCTCAATCTTACTATATTTAGGAATTTTAATGCAATAGAATGAAAGGTTCCATGCTCCAGAATATCCGGCATTTGCAATGTGAGCAAAAAAAGCACGGGCATGCCTCTGGCAGGTGTCATAACTGTGCACTGAAAGCTTGTCGGTTTGGTTTGGTTGATGAGTTTTAACATCCCAAAGCAACTCAGGCTACGAGAAACGCCGTAGTGGAGGGCTTTGGTAATTTTGACCACCTGGGGTTCTTTAACGTGCACTGACATCGCAAAGCACATGGGCGTCCTGCTTTTCTCCTCCACCAAAAAGTGGCCACAGAGGCCGGAATTCGATCCCCGATCCTTGGGTACAGTAGTCGAGCACCTTGACCACTGCACCACTCTAGTAGTCGAGTGGTCTTACATATGACAAATGTAATGTAATGTAACAGTAGTAACAAATGTCTACATAGCAAATTCCTCGATATTACGAAGTTTTATTCCCCAACACCACGCCACTGAAGTGCAATTGGCATTCATGTATTGATTTCCTACATAGGCTATCTTGCAGCTAGTTCCGAGTTCCTGTAAATTTGACAGAACCACAGAAAACGTTTCCTGAAGATAAAACACGAACTGACGTGAAAGAAACATCTCATACAAGATGATCTTTAGTGGGCGTTAACTGTTCCAACAACAAGCGACCTTGCCTCTGCCCTATAGTGACAGGGCGCTGCAATAGACATCGTAAACGGACTGCTCACCTATAGGACATGTCGTCATCTTCTCCTCCCCAGCCCCAATACTCGTTGGAGAAGCCATTGACGAGCTGCATGTGCTCCTTCTTGAGGGCACTGACACCACCAAATATCAAGGCATAGGGGAGCCTGCGACGGGAAGCACCAAGTGCGCACATTACACTGTTATAGTTAATCTGTTCATTGCCAAAAGAACCCGTAAGAAAGGTTATATAAGTCGCATGTACTGTAGAGATGTATTACAAAGTGAAAAATATGGTCAAGGAATAACAATAACTGGTTCAGAGGAATGAAAAGGCGCAGTATCTGTCGCTCTGTGGCACCTGAACAGCACAGTAAGGAATGGGAGGAAGGTGGAAGTGAAAGTGGAAAGAGAATATTGTAGGGCTATGGAGTAATTTTGATGACCTGGGGATCTTTAACGTGCGCTGTAGGAGTCTTCATATTGCCTCCATGAAACGCAGCTGCCGGTGGTAGGGATCGAACAACATGGTCAAGGAAATAAATGCTTGTTCCTTTATTCTTATCTTCTAAGCTGTTGGCATTACTAGGGCAGAATTAACTGCTATGCACTGAGGAAGTTTCAGTAAGCACCAGCAACACAAAAAATCAACTGCCCTGCAGAACTTGCAGGTGTCCCTCTGGGTTCTACCTCAGGTTATTTAATTTTTTTTTTTTGTTTCAGTTGACAGATTTCTATTGAAAAATAAGGGGATACTTCAGTGCAGTCTGTAGAGGTGGAAAGTACAGTGACAGACATTATGTACATAGCAGAGTTTAATGATTAGACAATTACCTAAAATTAACCTGCTAGAGTTTTTATTGTCTCTTTCAAGGGGCAATATTATTGTGAAAAAATTAGGGAAAGGTTTAACCCTGCTAAACCTAAGTAACCAAACAGAAAGCCGTGGGACTTTTTGCTCAACACGTCTCTTTGTGTGGCAGCCTCTCGGCAGGCTACGTACACTGGACGATTGTATTCGTCCTGTCGTCTTGCAACCTTTCACACACAGTTCACTGGGCATCTCGCCTGAATAATCGATCACTTCTGGTGCTGTTGCGGTCAGTTGGCACCAGCTAAGAGGCAATGGAGGCTATGTAGACAGAGCAAGCACCACGGGGCGACTATATCACATGCAGCAATGCTATTTTATAAATATAGAACGGCTGGAAGCCAACTCAACACGCTGTCATTAGCAAATTTTTAGCCACCTTGCCTAATAAGAAAACTTAAGGGACGACAAAGCAATCATCTTTGATGTTGGCAACCTCCAATTTCGCAACAGTAAAATTTCATTAATCAATTTAGAAATTTGGATAATTTGAACTAAGAGCGCGGTCCCAGCCGATGCCCACATAAGGCTATGGTGTCAGATGGTCGTTAACTTATACACGGGCGGGTGCACACCGGTGAATTCGGGTGGCCAACTGCGCCGCGGTACAGCCTGAGCAGCCAGCCATCGCTGAAATATCGCTACGCAGCTTCGCTGCAATGCTTCACCACATGGACAGTGAGGCGAAAAAAGGATAGCAGGCGCTTTTCCGATTTTGGAACAGGTCAATGTTTATGAGTCACGACAGTGCGCACGAAGCAATGCACACGAAACCAAAATAAACTTATCGCTTGTGTTTCTTCTGAAACGCAGACAACCATTGTACAAGCATTCATTAGATAACTCATGCAAACAGTTTTCAGAATTTTTTCGGGCCCATTCGATAATTCAAACTTTCAGTCAAATTCGAAAATTTCTTCTCGTCCCCTGAAGGCTGAAGTAAAGAAGATTTTGTGGTACAAAACTGCCCCTCACAATGAAAATAAAGAAATGATTAGTTATTTCAAGTAATCTAGCATTTAATCTATAAAGAAACTATGTCATTTAGCAAGGTTAAATAAAGCAAACAAGTGAAAGGTATTCCAACACTCATCACTCAAGAATTTTCAAGCTTGCTTCATTAGCATGAGAGAAATACGCAATTAAATAACGACACTCCTCAAATCATACCGTATTTACTCGAATCTAACGCGCACCTTTTTTCCGATATATCGTGTCCAAAAATTGGGTGCGCGTTAGAATCGAGTACGACCCTAAATCTCCGACATCATATCGCCATCGGCATTTCAAAATGGCCGCCTGGTATGCACTTCGAGCCTACTAGCTGGTCTAGCTGTCTATGCCTAGCTGCAGTAGCGTCCTTCGTGTGTTTTGGTACATGTGCTTTGGTTAGCCTACCCGTTTTCTGCGATTGACCGACCAGTATGGACGTGCCGAAGATTCGTCGAGTTCATCATGATGCCGCATTTAAAAGGAAAGTCATCGTGTGTGCAGAGACGGACGGAAATCGGGCCGCATCACGCGCATTCGGAGTTCCGGAGACATGCGTGCGGGACTGGCGCAAGCAGAAGGAAAAGATTTTCGGCAGCAAGGCTACACGAAAAGGTTTCAGTGGACCGAAGCAGGGCCGGTTCACCGAAATAGAAGAGCGGCTCGCAGAATATGTTCTAGAGCAGCGAGCGGCGCAGCGGCCAGTGACGACGGACCTGCTCAAAGTCCGGGCGATGCAGCTAGCCCTACAAACAGGGCTAACACGGAGCGACTTTAAAGCGAGCAGGTGCTGGCTGTCTAATTTTATGAAGAGAAAAGGCTTTTCTCTTCGAAGGCGGACAGGGATATGCCAGAAGTTACCTGAAGAGTACGAAGAAAAGCTGCACAGTTTTCAGCGGTTCGTTCTAAGTTTGCGCCGCAAGTACGGCTACCACCTCGGCCAGATTGGAAATGCCGATCAGACACCGCTGTACTTTGACATGCCTGCCACCACAACCGTTGAAAAGAAGGGGGCGAAGCAAGTGCACGTGTTGTCTTCCGGCCACGAAAAAACACGCGTCACCGCAATGCTTTGTTGCACCGCGGATGGACACAAGCTGCCCCCGTATCTCATATTCAGGCGCAAGACGCTCCCGAAAGGAATCGTGTTTCCGAGTGGCGTGATTGTGCGCGCCAATGAAAAAGGTTGGATGACAACGGACTTGGTCGCCGACTGGATCGATAACGTCTGGCGCAAGAGACCCGGCGGCAGTTTGGGCCTGCGTGCGATGCTTGTGCTCGACGCTTTCAAGTGCCATCTCGACCAACGCATCAACGACAAGCTCGCTGCGTGCAACACCGACCTTGTCGTGATACCAGGTGGCATGACATCGCAGCTCCAGCCGCTCGATGTTTGCTTGAACAAGCCAGTGAAAGATAGGATTCGGGCGCTCTACACCGAATGGCTTGTGAGTGGCTGCCATGAATTCACTCCCAGCAACAGAATGAAGCGTGCCTCGCTGCAAGAGTTCACTGGATGGGCGAAAGATGCGTGGTGCACGATAGCGTCTGCCATGGTCATCAAGGCCTTTAAAAAATGTGGCATATCGAATGCCATGGACGGCACCGAGGATGAGATGCTTTGGTCCGTCAGCAGTGACAAGGAGTTGTCTGACAGCGACGACGAGTGAACCTTGTGCCGGCATAGTGACAATCTTGGCAAGATAAGCCGTTTCCTTTTGTGTGTGTATTTTTTAGTGCACCGAGATTAAATCTTTGCTTTTCCAAACGAGACAAAGTTGTATTGCTGTATGAAAGCGTTAGGTGCGCGGTACTCTTTTTCGCGGAGAACGGGTGCGCGTTACAATCGGAGCTTTTTTTTTTTTCGGGGGTGGGGGTCACGAAAAACGGGTGCGCGTTACAATCGAGGGCGCGTTAGATTCGAGTAAATACGGTACGCTCCAAGACACCAGAAAAAAATAGGACAGCTTGAGTATTGCGCCCTCTACGAACATGTCATGGGCTTAAGGTTGGCTTGCTGACCTCCAATCATCGCACCAGTTTCACAGAGGATGGGTTTTTCAAGCTACATCGGCTTTATGGTTGCCTCCATTCCATACATTCGACTGGTGATGTCGTGGTGACCATAATGAACACCAAACTACTGGCGATGTATTCGAGAATGGTTCCAAAATCCACCACTATGTGGCCAATTTCCCAGCAAATTTCTAAAGGCATCACTTATACAAATTAATAAATCACTGGCTTGATTCCAAGAAATTTATGCTCAAAAGCATTTCTTCACCCCATTACATCACTACACGTCGCAACATTTACGAGCAACCTTTCAACCTATTTCCTGGTCACTTAAGCTCTACAACGCACATAATATCCATCTAGTTGTACAACCAACCTGCAAAGGTAACCTATAGTTTTTAAAATACAAATTTGTGAACAGTAAAAGACAATTACCCAGTATATGGAAGCGAGCCAAACAAACAACAACAGAGCTCTGCCACGGCCGCTCAATGGAGGCGCACTTGGGTGCGGCCTGTCGTGTCGCCCGGAAGAGCCGTATTGCGCCTAGTTCTCATCGCCACCGCTCCGTGACACGTCTGGGCGGAGCTGCGCGCAGCGGTCGTGGCCATGCCGTGGTAACAAGATTTCTTCAACGCATTTAATAAGCATGTGTTTATCATCCCATTCTTCACTAATTTGGAATGTCCCAAATTAGTGAAGAATGGGATGATAAACACATGCTTATTAAATGCGTTGAAGAAATCTTGTTACCACGGCATGGGCAAGAGTTTTGAAAGACAATTGACGAGAATTGCAAAGGCCGGTTATCGGGAGTCAGTTATTATTGAGGCCAGTTGCCGGGTACTGAAGAGCCTTAAAAGAACGCACAGACTGAAATCCCTGCCCAGCATGGGTGAGAGGAAGAGGAAGGTTGCAGTGGTACCGTATGTGCACAGAATTTCGCATGGCCTCAAAAATGTAGGCAAGAGGTATAATGTTGACGTCGCATTGACTGCCCCGCTCAAGATGAAGAGGATCTGCCCAGCTATGCAAAGGGAAAGAGAAGCGAAGAAGCAAGAATGTGGGGTGAAACATAGAAGCCCATACGTTGGATGCAAGACAGGTGTTGTGTATAGGCTTCCACTCTCTTGTGGAGCCAGTTATATAGGACAAACAGGACGGTGCATTAATAAGAGACTACAGGAACACTGGAACAACTTGGAAAGTGGAAAGGACAAAACGTTTCTGGTATCACATTGCCAATCATGTGAAATAATGAAGAAGGAGAAGAAGAAGTGCACTCCTAAGTTTGACAGTGTTAAGATTTTATATCGCCACAAAGAGAAGATAACGAGAGAGATAGTGGAATCTTATTTTATTTCAACGGACAATAAGTGTGTCAGCAAGACTTCTCTTGCTCTTTCAAGCAAAGAGGTGTCTTTTTTAAGCGACTTTTTAAAGTAATTTTTTATGCAGCAGGTGAACCAAGGGGTTGTTTCACGTGACTGTTTCGTTTTCTTCATGTTTGTTTTTCTGGGCCTTGGAGTAAAGGGCTTAGGCTTAGTTGTGAGTCAGCGCTTGTACTGTGGCTTTCTTGTTTCTTGTCCCTTGTCTTCGTGTTCGCGCTGTTTATATTAATAATTATTGTTTAGCCTGTTCCTCCGTTTTCACTGGAAATATATTCAAGTGGGTACCACCACCCAAACATACTAGCTAACACAAACTGTTTGCAAAAGAAAACACGAGACAGCTGCAGTTCAACGACACGCCTGCAGTATCAGGAAATTTTTTTTTTTTTCATTTGATTATGAAGCCGCGTGATGCACAGAAAACACGCAAGCTTATTTCACAAGCGAAGAACTTTCCTCGAAAAAGGTTTATGTGCAAGCATGATTTTTTCCACTGTCGGATTGATGTTGCCTGTCCAGTTGGTCAGAAGTGGTCACATTAGTTTGGTTAGGTCCTTAGTGTGACTGCTGTCTTCTCTCTTGCAAATCAACTCCGGAAATTGCACAAAATAGGGAAGAAGGGATGAAACTAACATGTTGCATAGCTTGCTGCTTCTTCTGACCTCCGGGCACTTCATCACCTTGCTAACATAAGTGCAGGGTGATTTTCAGATACCTTAGAAGTCCATCATCAAGAATTTTGATAAGTCCAGGGTTTTGCAGGAGTCACAAGGCACAAAGTTAATAAAAGAATGGGGACTAATAAAATAAAACTATTGACACTCTAAAGCAAGCACTAGAAGATATTTAAACTTTGGTAATATATAAATAATGAAAACATGGACAGGCACTGAAAACAGAATAAATAAAAATGTTTCACGAGATTCTGTAAAAATATTCATACTTTCTCCTCAAATGGACGTGCAAGGTAACCAGCCAAGAATGAAATCGGTGCTATGTCAGCTGCTGGTTCACACCACACATGACTGAATCCAAGCTGACTTGAAAACTGTCTCGCAGCAGACGTGATGGCAGTTGGCAAGGTATGACTCATAATCACGAATGCCAAGTTTTATAGCTGCCTATCTCAGTCGATTTTTTTTTTTTTTTCGCTAGTGGTACCTTCAGTATTTTCTATGAGGTGAAAACTGCAGCCCTTGCGTCAACTCTGTCGTTCCCGCCTTTGAATTGCCTTATACTGTTAAAAAGCGATACTACAGGCCCGCTGTTGAGGGCCTGCTTTAGGGCGTATCAGAAGCTGAAAATAAGATTCAGTTAAATGCAATGCACTAGTAAGGCACACAGAAGACATTGTTGTAAGATACTTGATGTGATCAAGAAGGTACTTAATTTGTGCCACTGTGGATCTTATTGTCACGATTGTTGCTTCGTAAGCTTGTTTAGTTAGCCTTTGCTTTGACGTGCCTCCTTGGACCTGAATGTCTTCGATATGGCAAAGTCCAGCTCTAACCAAGAGAGCCGCTCGTCATCTGACAAATAGAGCGGCTCCGCTTGGTGTCTCCATGGCTTCACTTATGCGATGTTGTGCAAGGCATACCATTTTGATATCATTGTCATAAAAGTGATCGTGACAGAACTATCTTTAAACACACATGCTTCAGGATGGCACGGGGGGTTGTCCAGGAGGAAATGAAGTGTAGCTATAATAAGTAGGGAAAATATATCCAGGAGAAAATGAAGTGTAGCTGTAACAAGCAGGGAAAATATATCTATTGGCCTGTGCACATTCATTTTTGCAAGGTTGTTTGGCTCAACATGAGCTCGTGTGAGTAACTTAACTTGTAATGTTGGCAGTTCGGGAACACGGAGGGGACGGCTGAAGGAAGCAGGATCTTCAGTTTTACGTCCTTCTTGTAGTCATCATCTGTGAAGTGCAGTGAGTATACCAGTGACTTGTCACTTGGCTCCCACCGGCTTCCTTTTCCGTCCTAGCCCTCCCGAGATATGTTTTTCAGCTATGCTGCTCGACGTTGTGAACCGCACGGGAACTCATGGTAACCGATCTTTTCTTGCTTTCGTGGTGCACAGCGGCACACAGCAGTTTTCTGGCATGGTGCTGCACACGCTTAGGATGCCGTTGACACAGGCACCGATGACACGCATGCAGAACTATCGGAACCACGCGGTTATGCTCAGTAGTCAAAACGAAAACACGCGCCAACACAGCCAGCGCGCTCCTTCCGTGTCGTCTGCTCATCCGTGCTGGCGGCACCTCGTCATGGAGTGGTGGCGCCCCCGCGGAGAATGACGGCGAAAACTAACTTCTCCCAATACGCGCTTCCCCAGCCATTGAGGTGCAACACGACGGGCCGCACCAAGTGCGCCTCCATTGGGCGGCCGTGGCTCTGCTTTGTGCCCAGTTGCTATGGCGATGGGTGGATCATATCTCCCCGTACCTGTATTTCATGGTGTCTATGGCCACCGACATATGCCGCGGCTGCTCGGGGCACGTGTAGAGGTTCCGGTCATCCTCCGGTATAAGGTCTACATCGTGAAAGATGAAGCACTGGTAGTCATACAATGCCAGCGCCTCCAGGTAGCCCACGTTAAAGAGCTTGGCGCGGTTGAACCTTCCCTGGCCAGCCTGCAAGGAGAGCACACCACGAAGGCATGGTATTCGACATTGTTATTCAGCCCCAACACAGTGTACAATTGAAGCAAGGTGAAAATGTGCTTACATGCAAAAAAGAAGCAAGCTGAAAATAGGCCATAGAGAGCACCAACCAAACTATATTAAAAAAAGTTGAACAGCTACAAGGGTCATCCAACTTTTCCCCCCATAACCTCGAGAAAAAAACGAGAAGCTTCAGAAGTGATGCCGGAACAATAGTTGGAAAATAGCTGCAGCTTTATCAACTGTGGCAACTACACAGCTAATAGACAAGGGAGCAATGCCAAATGAGAAAATAGCAAAATGTTAGTGCTGTAATGATATCTTTACAGCAGAGCAGGACTACAAAAAATTGGCTGCAAGAAAAAAAAAATTATGCTGACTTAACAATTACAGTGCCCTCATTATACGATGACAACACTGGGGTTTCTCTCAATAAACTAAACTGGATGCAAAAAACAAGCGCCCTATTTTGGTGAGCGGTAGAATTCAACTTGACAAGCCTTTTCTGAGCACGAAATAAAACAAAGAGCTCTGTGGTCCTACTTACGCCGTCAAATTTCTGGAATGAAACAAATGTATATTGCAGTGTTAGGGATAAACAAGACACTCATCTTAAAGGCCACTTTTAATAACTACAGAATAATGAATCTCCTTCCAGCTTAGGAGACTGCATACTTTATTCTTGCTCAAAAAAAAAACAAAAAAACATAAGGATAGCAAAATAAACCCCTTTTTACTACCAGCAACCAATGAAATATGAACAAGTGAAGTGAAATATATATATTAAAACACTAACATATCAGCTCTGGAGAGGAAATGCAAGTGAGATTAACACTTCTGAATGACGGGCTTCTAGCGGTAAATCAAACTTTAATCTGTTTTAACCTTACCCAAGCTAACATACTCTCATTTCACTGTTCATGTTTCAAGTTCCTTGTTTTGGACTTAACTTATACTGATAGTACAGTCACTGCATAACAGCAGCAAAAAGGAAAAAGAAGAACCAGAACAGGAGGTGCTTGCTTGGGATTACCACAGCTATGGTAAGTTTAAGGGATTCCCGAGTTTGAGAGTAATACTGACACAAGATGTGCCATCAAAAGACACAAGCCAACAAGCCAGAGTTATTCTTCGGACCATATGTAAATCAAGAAGTTGCCTTACAAGCTGCCTTCAAAACCTTCTTTAATGTCATCTGCTGTTTTGCAGAGCTCTAACTTCAGATTAGTAATTAGTACACAATTAGTACACAGCTGAAGCACATGGTTACAAAAAAGGAAAAAAGAAATAAAAGGCACACAGTTACTCCGGAAAGCAGGAAGAAAAGATTGAAACAGCCATTAGACAATCAAAGGAATTCTAGCTGTTTATAGTTTGGCTCAATCGATTGCTTTCTCACCTGCTCGATAACAAAAATGGCATAATCGACCTGCTGGCGAGGCAGCATTTGGTGCATGTTGTAGAGAAAGACCCGGAGGTGGTCCTCACGGTCCCGGTACGGAACCAAGATGGCCACTCGATGCCTTGCAGTGCAATCCTTTGGCTTGTACCGGCCGCCAGGCAGGATGTGCAGGAACTCCTTTTCCATGGTCTCAAAGGACGGGGCGTCCTTGAGAACTTTTAGGCGGCCAACTAGCAAATCAGGGGCGAATGAATTGGTGTGACATTGTGGTACGAGTGGACAAACAAACATTTGACAAAAGCGAAAAGCGGGCAGCAGTTAGAAAACTATAAAATCTCTTCGTGATGAACTTGATTGAATCATCAATTCAGGTTGGAACCTTGAGTGTGTGTAATGAACTGGTAATGAAGCAAGCAAAGATTCATTTAAGACTAAAGAGTGTATACGATAAGTATCGTCTGAAAGAGACTTAATATCACTGTGCTAAAAATAAAATTCAAAGTGCTTAACAAGTGGAATACATGTTATTAAATGTCACAAGAAAATAAAGTACACACATGCTAACCAATAAAGGTTTTTTTAATTATGAATCATATCTTTGCCATCTTTTCTTGCGCTAAATCTACAGAAATTGAAGAACAACACCAGATACATTCAGTTTATCGAAGAACTCGGGGTAATGAAGTTTAATGCAAAGAGTTTGCTCCGTAGTCAAGAACTAGGCTTCATGGGCACAGTCTATAACAGTTTTTAACAGGCCTACAAAAGTCAAAAATATAAACTGCAAAAATCGATAATGGTTCTACATGAGCTAGCTGGTCTTGGCCTCAGTAATCGAGCACAATGCGAATGTACTTAATCCAAATTTTCTGTGCATACACTCATCAAAACCATTCAATAAAATGCTGGTGCAAGTTCAACATTATGTATGCAGACAGAAACACATGCACCACCCAGTACATCAAGGAAACATCAAGGAATTTGTTCATAGCAATAGAAGCTCCACAAACTTTATTAAATAAATAATAAATTGTTCCACAGGAAAGGAAAGGCACAGTATCTGTCACACTTGTTCTGTGGACACCTGAACCACACCAAAGGGAAGAGAGGAAGGTGGGAGTGAAAGCAGAAAGAGAAAGAGGAGGCATAGTGGAGGGCTACAGAGTAATTTCGACTCTCTAACATGCACTGACACCGCATAGCACATGGACGCCTTCGTTTCCCATGGATCACTCAGTGCAAAGTTTTTGTGTACATGTGAAGTACGGTTCCGTTAATGGCAGAATCGACTCACCCAAATTGGGCGGCACGAGTGGACACAGTTCCATGGGAGGATTGGTGGTGCTGTTGGCGTCGCGGTGCGCCGCTGTGGGAAAGATCTTGTCAGAGCGAGATTTGTTCACGGAGTACGGACTGGCAGATTCCGGCATGGAGATGTCACCAGGGGGCGGCCGGAAGATCCAAGACAGCCCCGGTGAGACCACCTGTGAGCAGCAAAAAAGAAAAAAAGAAAATGCCAGAAGACATATAGCAAAATTGTTTTCTAGAGGAAATATTTAAACTGCAACAGAACGTGGAGTACACAAGTTACCTATAAAATAAAGGACTAATATTACAGTAGACAAATATATATCTGAATGAAGGTCTTGGATGAATTAGTTTTGTGGCCACAGAGACTGAAAATGGTCAAAGTAAAATTTTTTTGTCGCCGTAACTAAGTCCAGTGGCACTGCTGATTTTTTGGATAAGTAAATGAAATAAAGCTTCTCTGCCTTGCATTTTAAGAATAATCTGATAGCCGAGTTGGCGAAACCGACATTGTGTCATATCGTACGTATTTTACAGCGAGCAGGAGACAGGTTAAGTCAGCGCACCCTGAACGTCTTCTGGTTGGTCGAGAGCATGTTGAAGCTGTACTCGAGCAGCAGGAATGCGACCACAGTAGCCGCGACCAGCTTGTAGAAGTGGCCGCGGCAGAGGCTCGTCGCCGAGGCGCGCAGGCCTCGTTGCCAGCTGAAGGCGCCGCCATCGGCTGCGCCCGCCGGCGAGCTGGACGACGCCATTGCGGACGACCACCCGGGGGGACCAGTGACGACGATGCGAGCCTAGCTGCTGCTGCTACTGCGCTGCCTCTGCCAACGCCGCACATCACTCGGCGCACCGGCGGTCATCAGCACGGGCCCGCGACCTTCGACCTCGTCGCCTGCGCCACCTCAGGTCCTGCGCACGGCATCGCAAATGGACCTCGTTAGCACGACACTGCGCAGCACGTTCAACACGCGGAAATCACACTGTAATCAGTCGCAAGTATCTCTTGCCAACTGGGGCAAAAAAATAAACTGCTCGCCCGAAGTGCGCGGTAATCAGCTGGCACCTGTTCAGTGATATATGGCGCAAGTATACCCGCGAATACCAATGAAACATCCGAAGAACGTCCATTTCAACATCTGCGGAATAGACTGCTTAAAGCTTGCAGAAGGTGCATGCACCTAAGAGGTAAATGTGTGGGGTATGCAGCGGAGTTATACGAATCTAAGATAAACAAACATGTTATATATACTTCAGGGTAGATCATCGCTCACAAAGCACAGACAAATCATGCAGTGATAATGTCGAGCAACCCAGCTCAGAAGCACAATACACTTCTGCTTTCTCAGCTTCTCTGTCGCGCTTTTTATTCGTTACGCGTTAATTTGGAAGTATGCAGACAATGTGGACATCAATTCGTCTACAATTTAGTGTCACGAGAGCGTCTAAAAATAAATTGTTCGTTGTAAGCGAAAATGCACTATAAATTGCTTGCACCGAATATCATTGATATCGATTAAACATCAGTTTCAGGATGAGTATCTGCAGGCCCCATTGATCGCGAGCCATTCGATTAACAATTGCTTCAGCAGACGGAGCACGGTTGTCCTGTTTTACCTGACAGCGCACTTTTTTTTTTCTGTGGATGCATCCCGGAAACCTTTGTGCTCGATTAAATGAGGACCCACAGAAATTCTACATAGTTTTTCACGTCTCTGCTTAAGTAGGCGTTCAGATTTGTGCTGGACGTCCAGAGGACGTCCATGGTTAGGTAGAATAGATACTGGTGTTTTAAGTTGTTACTCTGAGTGCTTCAAGGAAGCCAATTGAGGTTTAAGACTAGCGCTTAAGACGAGGACACAGAAAAAAGGGCACACACAGGACGAACGCATTAGCGCTCGTCCTGTGTGTCCGCTTATTTCTGTGTCAAATGGATTCCAACTAACGAGCCCAGCTTTTTGCTTTGACTGGCTTCAAGGAAGGCATTAAAAAAAAAAAAAAACCCTTAAGACTGGAGAGTCTGATCGGAAAGAAATATATCTGAAGTGTTTGCAGCGGAGGTATGTCAGATACTATAAAAATTATAATTACACAGCTAATTTATAATTAATTACCCTTAATTAGCAAAGCCTGGTGTCTAGTGAATGAGCGCCGAGACGATGTACAGTCCAAACCTAACACACATCTTTTTGTTTAGCGTTTCGCGTTTCTCGCAAGGTGAGTGTACATGGTGGAAAAAACGTCGGCCGCAACCATCAAGTTCAGAGCAGGGCGCTACATACGGCTCACACACGCACATATATGCGGCGGACGCACGACCGTAACTGTGCGCCAACACTCGATTGTGAAAAGCAGTGACCGACAGCTTCCTTGCATATGGCCAAACAGCAAGCGTTACGACAAGGCTCCCATTTTCCCCAGCCTCTTTTCACAAGCACCGAGGAAAAGGGGCAACGAGCAGCTCGATGCAAGCCAGGGAACGCGCGGGACGAATTCGCCAGCGCCTTCCGCTGCTTCGCATGGAAACTATCTAATCTGGTCAAGTACGATCACAGGACCTCATGAATTTCAGATCACCGCTGCAGGCACTCACGTCAATATACACGCTCGCGTCACGTAAGCCCCTGGCGACAGCAGCTGAGGACATTACGGACGCAACGTATACCATAACTTTGCGAGCAGTCGCCATACGAAAGTAAGTTTCGCAAAGCGCACAGTGAATCGATCACTGCGCGGCGCGGACCTGTCACCTTGTGTTCTTCAGTAAAATTTGCGTGGTCAGGCAAGCGCGCGTTCATGCAGATTCACGGCATTTATGTGACGGAAAGCCCTCAACAGCTTGCTCGCTGATCATCGATTTCCCTGGTTGCCTTGTACTCCGGGCAACAAAGCTGCAACGGCAGAGCCACAGCGACAAGAAAAAAAAAATCAAGTCTGTTACGATTGTGTCGCGCGAATTTTCGAGGGAATTATCAATTTTCTTTTTTTTCTGTGAGACAGCGAGCGGTGCATCCGGACTTACCTAAACTTGCAAGACACTCCGCAGTGTGAATGTCGCTTAAATTTACAGCATCTAGTGACTTAACCTATACACGGTTGTCCACTCTTAGCTAGAACACGCGAGCGCGCGGCCGTGCATGCCCATCACAGCGCTATACTCTACACAGCCTTTGACATAACCATACACCTGAAGAAGTAAGCCCTCCGACGAGGGCTTCCGAAAGCACTTTTGGTATAGCTAAGCTAAAAAAATTAAAGAGCACTGCATAATCTGCAGTGGAGTAATGCGAAACCACGGATGCTGCTGTTGGTTGCTGCTGGTTGCTGCTGGTTGCTTCTAGTTGCTTAATTCACTTCTTGTTTACCCATTTTAGTCATTAGTACTTCCAAATTCCGCGCTAATTCCTTCCTATTCCCTTTTTCGGCTTTACTTCGGGTTGCGTGACGTCACATTATCTATGTCACATTAATTCACTTCTTGTTTAGTGAGTGAGTGAGAAGACTTTATTTACACCGACATGGACCTCGGGGCAGGGGCTCAACTTCTTGTTTACTCATTTTTTGTCTTTGGTGCTTTCAAACTGCGCGCCAATCCGTTCCAATGCCCTTTTTCGGCTCTACTTTCGGTTGTGTGACGTCACATCCTTTAATGTCACATTAATTCACTTTTTGTTTACCCATTTTAGTCTTTGGTACTTTCAACTTGCGCGCCAATCCCTTCCGATGCTTATTTTTTTTTTTGCTCGACTTCAGGTTGCGTGGCGTCACATCCTTGAGGTGACCTTGACTGCTTTCGTTAACTATTTAGTTTTTGATACATTCAATTGTGGCGCCAAGCAACTGGCTAATAGGCCATTTTCGCCTTTACTTTTACATCTTTGCCTGCAATTATTACCTAATTAACTTATTGGACTAATTATTTTTTCGGACACAACATTACGTCACCCTCCATCGATTGACCCACTCATTAACCTCTACCACTTCTCTATTACAACTGCTGTGGACTACTTTTACATTTTTTGCCTTTGATTACCTAATTAACTTACTGGATTAATTCTTTTTTCAGCAACATCATTAAGTCACCCTCTATCGATTGACATTACTCATTAACCTCTACCACTTTTCAATTACTCACAACTGTCGCGGACACGATTTTGCTGATGCGGTCTGCGGACAGAAATCTAAACATAATCCCGAACACGGCGGCTGCGTGATAGTAAAACGGAGTGGCGTCCATTTGCTGTGCGATGTCAGCGCACGTTAAAGATCCCCAGGTGGTCGAAATTACTCCGTAGCCCTCCATTACGGCTCCCCTTTCTCTCCTTCCACTTTCATTCTCACCTTCTTTCCTTCCCTTACGGCGCGGTTTAGATATCCACAGCCCCACCGGGGTGGTGCAGTGGTCAGACGTCCGACTACTGTGCCGGAGTACCCGGGTTCGAACCCGACCTCGGTAGCTGCGTTTGGATGGAGCCGAAAAGAATAGGCGTCCGTGTGCTGTGCGATGTCAGCGCACGTTAAAGATCCCCAGGTGGTCGAAATTACTCCGTAGCCCTCCACTACGGCTCCTCTTTCTCTTTCCACTTTCACTTCCACCTTCCTCCCTTCCCTTACGGTGCGGTTGAAGTGTCCACAGAAAACAAGTGAGACAGTTACCGAAAAATAAATCAGTTAAATCATATCCACAGAGCAAGTGCGACAGATAATGCGCTTTTCCCTTCTTGTGAACCAACTATTATTATTATTAATATTATTATTACTATTATAGTAGTAGTAGTAGTAGTAGTAGTGGTAGTAGTAGTAGTAGTAGTAGTAGTAGTAGTAGTAGTAGTAGTAGAAGTAGTAGTAGTAGTAGTAGTAGGAGGAGGAGGAGGAGGAGAATTAGTAGTAGTAGTAGTAGTAGTAGCAGCAGCAGCGAAGTAATGCTTTCGCATTAAAAAGTGCGAGGGCGAAATTTTACGGCGCCTGCGAGATTGCTAACACGGGAGATGGGCGATGTCGAGCCCGTTTCAGGGGCTTTAGAAGCGAAATTACAGGGCTGTATATTTCCGACAAAGACTGTATGTCGCAGCTTCGATGCGCAGCAGCAGATAAAAAAGGCGAGCTCTAGTTCCCTCTAAACCTGCGCAACTTTGCTTCTATATGAGGCCGCGCTAAATGCACTGACCTTCCGAAGAGCACGACCACACGCTCGCGTGTTCTAGCTAAGAGCTGGGGACTGTGCACAGATTTGTCTAGACATGCTGGTTAGAGCGCACGAGCTTGAACACGCATGTGAACTTGTTAACACGAATCACACCTTCGTAGGTGTGATTCGTGTTAACACGAATAAACGAGTTTGCCATGTTTGGCAGCAGTGTTTCCGAGCCTCACACGGAAGCAAGCACCCCAAAGAAAGCAGGGTATACTCGGCTGGGGGACGAATGAACGTATACACGGTGCCCGGCGGTGGGTTTCGAACCAACCACCTCAGCCGAGGTGTACGCCTAGCTTTCACCCTCTTCCGTCCATCAATTTTGCCACCTTTCATCTCCCCTAAGCAAGCAAGGGCACAATCTCCACTTTTACACCGGCAAACCGAGGAACTGGACGAAACTGAGCAACGAGCTAGAATGCACAGAATTCACACCATTGACAAATATCATTTGTGTGTTAGCCTCAGTTTCTAGAAGGAAACGGTAGTTCAGGCAGTGGGGTTCGATCTCGGAGCGTCCAGTAGAAAAAGCAGGGCAACCCCAGATGGCGCCGCGCGTTAGAGTCGTACAGTGGGGGCACGTAATTATTTCCTCTATACTGACGCCAGCGGGCCATAATACGTGGTACACGTATTATGAGCATGGGCGATGAGCTTATTTAAGAAGACTCCTTGACTTCGGGTGAGGTGGGTTTTTCGTGTAAAAGGTGGGTCTGGTGTGGCCACCTGCATGCGATGCTGATTGAGGCTACGAAGACTGGTCCGTGTATAGTTTGCCAAGTATGACTCCCTTTGTGGCCTGGTCAGAGTAATATGATTTGAGATGACGACCTGTGCAAACAATGAAGATTCTGCCTACTCCCCTTTACCATCCATGGCCATGAGCCTTCCTATTCAATAAATGACGTTCAATCAATCAATCACGCCATTGACCGGACAGAAGCAGCTACAGGAAAAATGTATGCACCCTGCATCCCCCCCCCCCCTCCTTTTTCCGACATGATCACAGGCGAATTGCAAAACTTGTAAAGGTCGTACATCTAAACCAAGCGCCCTTAATTCGACAATATTATAAGGCAGACTGGAGCCCAAGGTTAACCGCAGCCATGACATATTTTATATCATGAACTTATTAGTAGCTCAACTTCATGCTAGCACAACACTGGTCGAGCTAAGGTGTTGCCACAGCCGAGGTGGCGCGCTCAACAACTTATCAAAGCTGCTAAAAAAAATACTCTATAAACAAAAGAAACGTGGGCACCGCCCACACCTGTCTGCCCAGCTCACCGGCGGCGCAAACTGTTTCCAAAGCGGTTACGGGGAAATTTCCTAAAGACTCGATAATATAAAGATGGCATGCACAATGGTTACAATTAAGGGTCAAGGCCACCTGGTTGAGGCTCCCTCGACTCTTTCTCGGTTACCACATTCGAGATCTACACCATTCACACTGGATAAGGAGGAGTCGCCCATCGCAGCAAAACGTGTTGTGTACCACACTGCATGCAGTTCGCTGTTTCGCCAGGAGCTACGTCGAAACACGTTGACGTGAGAGCTGCGCGAGGCGAGGAAGGAAGCAACAAAAGATTATAAAGCCGCAGTGCAGGAGCCAACCGGAACCGCGCCTTCCTCGAGATAAGCCCACGGCAAGCGACGGCGTAGCGCGCGCTAGGCCCATCGAATGGCGCGCGCTACGCGTCGGCAGGATGCGCGCCAGCTCCCAAATTGGCCTTATCGCCGGCCCCATCGGCCGACTGACTGTACGGTAGTCCTTGGCGTCCGCACGCTCGCCGTCGAGGGGAACAAATGCTCCGGACAACAGCTGACGCGCCCGCTCGGTTGCGCCACGTGACCGCTCGGTTCAGCTGCCACGCTGTTACCTCGCCTGGCTTAATTAAACGCGCCCCCTTCAGGCGACACAGGTGTGTCGCAAAACACCGGCGAAACCCCGTTTTAACTGCTACTGGTCAACAAAACGGCATAGGAATTAACAGGTTGCTTGGTTTATGGTGTTTAACGAATAGACTAGAGCCATCGGGAAGCCGTAACGGTGGGGTTCATATAAATTAAACCACTTGGGGTTGCTTTGAACATGCGCTGACTGACGTTGCACAGTATACGGGCGCCTTTCACACTTCGCGCAACACAGGTACTTCGAAAGACCGACATACAGCACAAGGTTACATAGTCTCCGGGAACGCCAGTCCCCTGTTTAGTAAACAAATTACTGGAAAACTTCACTACCTCAAGACATATGCACCCGGAGCTCCCGTCTGTAATATCATCTAACAAGTCCCAGCATTAGAAAAACACTATTCTAAATTTACGACGAACGACGTTAAGTACGTCGATTCGGCGGAATACGGGGATAAAAGCTTATGCATCACGGATTATCCGATCACACGTGCCGCTTACGAAATTCAGCAGCGATAAATGCAGTGCGAAATCCCGAGGAGCCAAAAGGGTGGCTGTAGCTCTGGAGACTGTCACGACTCACGACGAGCTTAAAAATCATTTTCAGCGACTCTAAAACAGTCATCCAAAGTTTCGCAAACGGTACAATGCAACCCACGGCCGAAATTCCCCGCGAGACGCCCCGAGTCGAAGCAAAGAGAAAAAGACGCCCACCCCGTGCTGCGTGACGTCATTCCACGTTGAACATCCTCTGGAGGTCCACCACTACGGCGAATCCGCTCTTTCCATCCCCTTCTTCAAGGCGCGGCTGAGGTGTCCACTGAAAACTCGCCGATCACTGCTTAACTCTTGCTCTCGTAGGGAAAAGGACCGTTTTTGTTTTCGTAGGTCTCGGCAATCTCTTTTCGTGTGAGTTATTAAATTTAATGTTTTATGTAACTTGAAGCTAAATTAAAGTGCTTGTTAGGAATACAAGTTCGAAGAACACAAAATGTAACTGCCAAAAACAAGATTTAAAAAAGAAACTTGTAAAATACACTCGCGCCTAAAAAGGAAAAAATTTTTTTTTTCTTTTTTTTTTTTTTTGAATATACGAAATTTTCCTCTTGAGAGTATCCGAGAAAACCGAACTTCTAAGTTGAATAGCATTTTTGGTAAAAATAACTGAACACGCTAAACGAGACCAACGACAAAAACGAAAGTAACTGACGCGCGGGCGCCGATGTTCAAGCTTGATTTCCATCGTCGTCGCCAGCATAAATGAACCTTGATGGTAACAGCAGCGTGTTAAGAGTAGATATATTGCTCAGGGTGTCGACAAAATCAAATGCAGATTAGGCGAAGTCACTATATTTGCAACACTTTCAACTTGGATATTCTTGTTTTTCGACTTGGATGCGACAGTGCCTTCGTAACGCGTTCAAAAATGGCGCCTCGGAGGAGAACGACAATATTAAAAATTGAACTTCAAATGGAGCAGCGTGTTCGTAAGCAACAAGCAAAGTTCCGAAATCGTCGCGCTAAGTTATCGACAATGCATTGGGTGCGGTAAGAAAGTAGTAAACCGACGCATAACCGTGGCTTGATGCGAAAACGCCCATGCGTGGTCATGAGTATCAAGAGTGGGCGAGCATGCGCAGATACCATGTACACGTGGACAAGCCAAGCCGATCCGGAGCCCTGCACAATGGTGTTGTCATAGCGTTGTCGCGGCACATTCACTGAAGTGAATGAATAAACGAATGAATCAACCCGCTCAGTAGTAAAGTAAGCACATCAAATAAAACCCACCGATGCTGCCTAGGGAAGGCGCATTCTGCGGCCAGGACCACGACAACCGGCCGCCCAAATGGGGGGCAAGCACGCACTCGCACGCACGAGCAAAAAGCAGCCCATCGATTCAAGGCCACCGCTAGATCAGCCACTCGCTGTGTACCGTGCGCCAAAGAGCGCGTCCTCACTGCGGCCTTGCGGCAAGCTTGATCCAAGGGTCACCGGAACGGTCTGAGCTATCGCCGAGTGACGCCGGCACTCCTCGCAAAGTCAAAATCTGCCCCCGCAGTGCATTGCGCCGCACGAAGCGCGCTGTAACGTGGTATTTTTTTAAAATTCGTGGGTTTTCATTTTTTGCCGAATGAAAACGGCTGGCTGACCCTTTCAGTATCCCTTTACAGCTTTCCTTCTCACCCATGAGCGTTGGAAGGTATATTCAAGAAACATTAATAATTACTGAAGTACTGAAGTTGTTGGAAATAAAATACTAGTGAGTACCTATGATTAACTATATCCACTCGACTTCAATGCGAAAGAGCTTAAAAAAAAACTTCGTTAACACACACACACACACACACACACACTCACACACACACACTCACTCACTCACACACACACACACACACACACACACACACACACACACACACACACTCACACACTCACACACTCACACACTCACTCACACACTCACACACTCACTCACTCACACACTCACACACTCACTCACTCACTCACTCACTCACTCACTCTCACTCACTCTCACTCACTCTCACTCACTCACTCACTCACTCACTCTCACTCACTCTCACTCACTCACTCTCACTCACTCACTCTCACTCACTCTCACTCACTCACTCTCACTCACTCTCACTCACTCTCACTCACTCTCACTCACTCACTCTCACTCACTCTCACTCACTCACTCTCACTCACTCACTCTCACTCACTCTCACTCACTCTCACTCACTCACTCTCACTCACTCACTCTCACTCACTCACTCTCACTCACTCACTCTCACTCACTCACTCTCACTCACTCACTCTCACTCACTCACTCTCACTCACTCACTCTCACTCACTCTCACTCACTCTCACTCACTCACTCACTCACTCACTCTCACTCACTCACTCACTCACTCACTCACTCTCAGTCCACGGTTGAGGCGGGAAATTCGGAGGTTATGCCATACGGAGTTCATGGGTTCGGATCCCGTAAGCAGTACTGGCTGTTTGTGTTTAGTTATTTTTAACTCAATATTTACAGTATTTATTCGCGTCAACAGCAACAGTCTTTGGTCTCGGTTATACGGCAGTCCATAGATAGATAGCGTGCATCAAATACAGACGCTGTTTATATATTTGATGGTGTAAATGAACTTGACATGATTTTGACACAATATCAAGCGATGCCATTCTATAAATGTGCAATGCGTAAAAGCCAACTCGACGAGCTTTCAGATGCGTTTTTTTTTTTTTTTTTGAAGTTCGATATCTCTAGCCACATTGCCGGTTACGAATCTCTGAAGAGGGAACTCACTTTCGATGCTAGCGGCCTTCGATTTCGCAGTATAACATCCCTCTTTAAAATAAAAAAAAACATCAAATCATTACTCACTATAACGTACTAACGTCCGCCTTACTGTACCACAGAACTGGGCCATATGGGAAAGTCATGAGAGATGCCTTTACCCTGCAGACGGCGTAGTTGGCTCATCATGATACCGTACAACATGCCTAGACCACACCACGGTATACGCATCTGTTTATTTAAATACAGATCTGTTAACAGTTGAAATGTCGAGTGCACAGATTCCGCTCGGATACTGTTGTAAACGTACTGACGCGGACTACTCTGCATGTCCCTCCTTAATACCCTTGCATTACCTCAACACGCCCCCGAGCGTGCACTCCTGTTCAGGTGACCGGTTCCTCGGATAATTATTGTAATATGCATCGGTTTTTCAGGAAAAAAAAAAAAAAGATAGCCAGCGTATAGCTACAAATACGACGAGAGTGGCAGGTGACACAGGTACATGCATCGTATAACGAACACGGTGAGAACATTGAATTGATTGATTGATTGATTGGTTCACAGGAAAGGAAAGGCGCAGTATCTGTCACACTTGTAGCTGTGGACACCTGAACCGCGCCGTAAGGGAAGGGAGGAAGGTGGGAGATAAAGTGGATAGGGAGAAAGAGGAGCCGTAGTGGAGGGCTACGGAGTAATTTGGACCACCTGGGGATCTTTAACGTGCGCTGACATCGCACAGCACACGGACGCCTCTTCGTTTCGCCTCCATCGAAACGCAGCCGCCGAGGTCGGGATCGAACCCGGGTACTCCGGCACAGTAGTCGGGCGTCTTACCACTGCACCACCCCGGCGGGGCAACATTGAATTATCCATTTTGAGTTATCTGTCGCGACTATTTCGCAGTCACTCTTACTGCAATGCACGCGGATATTATACTCAGGCATTTCATTTCAACAAACTATGCCGGAAAGCAGTTCATGGATTAAAAATAGCGCCTCAAGAACCCATCACACTTCTTTGCTTAAAGGCATTGCTTTCAACTCCTGTCCCGCGATGCGAGCGAAAAAACAAAAGCAACAAAATGAGTTTGATGCTTGTATACAGCACATACACATGATAGACGAAAAGGACAAATTGTAGCGGGCAGTATGCACAGTATCATAGAAAAGTACACATACCACAGCATATCTTTTTTTTTTTTCCTTATGTAGGAAAACAGGATAATGGGGACGCATTTAATCACGAAGATATGTGGCAATAGTTTGTACGCGTATACGGTCGTGCAACTGAAGTAGGGGCAAATTAAATCATTTCCGGCTGAAACAAGCGCAAACGATGGAGCAAAACGTAACCGCATTGATCCGAGAACCTTGACAGCCTATACAGGAACAGCTAGTAATAGAGGAAAACGCGCACGCTAAACGATACTAGCAGAAACGTATCGCCCCTCCAAACAGCCCTCTCCATGAGAGGACACAATTCGCGCGAGCCAACTTCTGTGCGTCACGGCCCAACACGTTCGACGTGGCTTCGGCGAAACACGTCGCTCGAGTCGTTCAGCACGCAAACAAACAATGGCGAAACATGCGTCCGCACGTATCTCATTTGCCCGCAGCTCTGCAGCGGCTACCTTCCGGCGATTCCGCAAACGAGCCCAATTCAGGTGGTCGAGGTCGAACGCTTCGACGCGCCACCAAGCGAGAGTTCGTTAGCGGCGAGGCACGACTCCGGCCGCACACGAGGGACGCGTGACACTCGGCAGCGGGGACCCTCGGCGAACTATGTGGGTCGGGGAAAACTGTCGCACACGAGCAAGGTCATGTTTCCCGCAGCTGCTGTGGGAACGCCGCACATATTACGCGACGGAGGGAACGGTAGGTATATTCGGTTATGGCGTACGTGCTACCTTTCCGGGTGTACCAGACGTATGTAAAGACGTGGACGGGCTAGAACTTTGCCCCATTTCGCTTTGTGTAAAATCAATATACGCCGAGTCCCCCGCAGGCGGGTACACACTTGCAGCAATATTCTTACAGCGACTTTTATAGTGCTTGATCAGCCCTACTGCCCTGCTTTCGACTGTGGAAACTATAGCGTCATTATTACCTGCCACCTGTCCAAAGAGCCAAGTGGCATAGAGGAGAGAAACCACATTAGACAAGAGGAGGAAGAAGAAAGTGCGAGAGAGAGAGAAGGTGGGAGGTGAGGAGTGACCTACGGTAACTTAGGAGGTTATGACGAAAGCGGAAGAATGCGCTCAGTGTGGTCCATGCATTAGAATTCAGTGACAAAAGCTAATTCAAGGCTAACTAAAACAAGTTAACAACATCCGCTGGCTCATGCGTTACGCTGCTAAGCCTAGATCTACCATTTTTTTTTAATCTTTTGCATAAATGACTTACCAAGCAAGTCTACCCCGGCTTAATTCATGCACGCTGATGATATCCACATTTATTACGAATGTATAATGCATTTCTATGACTATCTGAACATATTGTAGTTGCATACGAATAGGCTGCAACGAACAGTGAATAAAACTTATTTTTTCCTGTTAGTAAGCCAATTTGTTTCAGAATAAATCAAGTGGTCGCATAAACGTTTGCAAGTTTAAAACAGAAAACATTCATCACGGAAGAAAAATGCGCAAGTCGTGTACAAAACGAAGTGTTGTCGGCTGCCTCTAATTTTGGTAACAGTCTGTTGCTCCTTAATTTGGTTAGTCAGCTGAGAACCCCGAATAGAAAAAAAAAAAAATATGGCCCAGAAAAAGCTTGATTTTTGAAAATGCCTGAAGACAACCTCAAGGTTCACGGACACCCTCTATTCCTGAAACTTGAAATCTCATCATATGTATTCTGTATTTAGTGGCAGAACAAAGTATAAGTACAAATAACCTGACACCCCCATGTCCAAGCCACCTTGTCGGTAAGGTGTAAATTATTAAGCCCCCTTTGTGCTGACGAAATCAGACGAGTATTTAGCTCACGCGCATTTAACAGTGCACTCAGGAAGTGGTTGTCAAATTTATTACGGTAATGTCAGACTATATCGATATGTGAATGCTGTTGACCTACAAAATCCCGGAATTTTGCAGTGCATGTACTGCCTTTATTCAGTGAAGTATAACCTTTACTCAAGGAAAGTGTACAAATACGTGTTCATCCAATATACACGAAGTAATTTAACTTGTGTACCATTGTCAGACTGCTTGCCAGAGCCATTGTCAAATTTTGCCTTCAGCTCTGTATTTATGCTCGCTCCGCACGGAAAGAATAAACTCCTCCTCTCCTTCCGGAAGCTCTCTCCATCCCAAAGTTACACGTAACGTTGGTATGTAGTGTCCTCGTGATCGACGCTATTTGTTGGGAGGGTTCCTTTGTGTAGCATTTACCACTTCGTTTGTGAGTGTACAGCGCACGTATACACAAGCTGAAAAAAGTTTAAAATTGGGTATACTTAAAGGGCTCAGTAAATATCAATTCCCAGCCTGTACCCGAATCGCGCCTTGAGGTAAGGATGGAGCAGTGTTACTACAAGCACTATATACATCAGGTCATCTGCTCTTCATGTGACAGTACGCACACATGCAAGCGGATTTTGCACGGCAGCGGAGGGTCGAGTTGGAGAGTTGAGTGGACTCGATCCTACCAGGTTTACATGAACCCGACCCGACGAGCGCAGAACCGGCTCTGGACGTGCCGCGATTATGGCGGTACTTTGCGTCGAGGCGATTCCGGTTTTTCCCCCGCGCATCTCCAGCGTTTTCCGTACTGCTCTCTCCCACTGTGCCCAGACTCAACCCGACAGCGTTTACATGCTTCCTGCAGCGGGAACGAGTGCAATCAACCCAACCCCCTGCGGGGGAGTTGACTGGACTCGACCCGTCGTCTTTTCGACCCGACCCGAAAGGATTTACATGAACCCTGTAACCGGTTTTCGACACAACTCAACTCCTTGTAAGGCACACCGTCGGGCAGAAATGACAGGAAAAGCCGGATGAGGAGGATGAAAAGCCCGCGAGTGCACAGCTGCGAACTGTATGCCGAGACTGCTCAGCAACAAGCTAGGTATCAGCTTTCAACAAGCATGAATGAGACTGAGTCATTTCCTACATCAGAGAAAAATTATTTCTGTACTGCATATTTGTGTACCCCGTGGAGCGCAAAAAGATTTCACCCTTATGAGCAACTGCACCTTCTTCCTGCTTCACTTTCCTTCATTCACATATATATGTACCTGTCTTATTCAAATAGCGCACAGCAGTAGCTGCCTTGTGTACTTGAAGTCTTCCGCACATCGCAGCCTCTTTTTGTTGTTGCTGCTGTTGACTGTTTTTACCTTAAGCCATGATAATGAACCAACTAGCTCAGAAACAAGTCCTTCTGTAGAGATCTCAGCCCACGCAAGAGCAGAGCGCGTAGTCTGACTTCATAGTCCCATACTACTTACTGCACTGTCGCACAGAGCAGGTGTGGACAAAGTTCGAAGAGCTGACAGCCCCTGCAGGGTTCGGAATGCAACGCAGGTTTGATCCCGGAAAAAAAAAAAAAAAAGCGTCCAAGTGCTCCGGAAGTGCACAGATGGCGCCCCAAACACGGTCGGCAGGAGTGGGCGGAACTGTTCTCGTACGGCCGAAACAGAGGAGCAGGCGAACGCCACCCTAAACGTTACACGGTCAGGTTTGTACGGTAAAAGAGTTACTGAAGCAATCGACCTAGCACGGGCGACGAACCATACCCCTGCAGGTCGTGGAAAGAAGCTACTGACGCGGCTATCGCTACGAGCAACTTGTACCACGTGCAGCCTCAACCGTTTTCAATTCCAGTTGAAGCTGAATCCCCCATTGCAACCGGTAATTCGAACGAAACCGAAGAAAGCGACGCAAACTGCATAGCAGGATGCTACTGTCCGGAAGCCGAAAAATCCCAACCTTTAGTACGCGGAAATTTCATTATACTCCGCGTTTCCTTTCACACTTGATTTTCGTGCGCGAGCAGACACGCGGAGTCGCACACGCGCGCCTGACAACGACGGCGCACGTTCACTTTCACGCGCCGCCGTCTCAGTCCACCGGCAACAAAAACATGACGCGCGCCCGAGCGACAACTCGCGACCCGGGGGGTGCATTTCTCGATCCAGATCTGGGCCAGTCCATCCTTCCCTGTCCGGCGGCCCACACAAGCGTGCCACCCAGAGCCTTGTCGCCACTCGCTTTCGGAGTCGCGTCGGCGAGCGATTCTTCGCCCATCCATGAATGGGCGCGGAAACGTGCGACGCCGAAAGCCGCGACGGAGCAGTCGGCCGGGCAAAGTCGCGCGCCTGTGCGTACGCGGAGAATGCGGCAGCGCGCAGCGCGACGGGCGGCTGCAAACAAAAGGCAAAAACCAGGTCGCGCGCATCATCGCGCGGGCCGAAATGCTCACGGCTCAGTGGCCGCTAGCACAGGCATTCGGTCGGTTGCTCAACCCGTGACGACGTTTACGGCCCCCGTCAAAGGCGATAAAGAAGTCGTCGACGAGATGACGAGGAGGGCCAGCCATTCAGCCCCCCCCCCCCCCCCCCCTCTCCGTGACCTCCCCACTTCACACGCGTAATGGAAACTGATGGAGCGAAAACCGTGTGGCGCCCGATAGACTTGCCCTCTATTCGCGAGGTCAACTCCTGGCCGTGATTTACCTACCCAGCGTTGAGAACGAAGGTTTACGGGGAAAAGTGCATTCGAAGTGGTGCCTGCATCAATACGAGCCGATTGACAATGCCGATACTAAAGTATACGCTGCGTGAACCTTACTCTTTCTGTCCCTCCTCTTAGTTATCCGACTTCCCTTCGTAATTACTTAGCTTGGCTTCCCCACATTGCACGATACTCTCGCTATGGCGTCACTGGTCATTAAGAAAACGACGAAAGTTTGTAAAGTGCAATACTAGCATGCTAGTGCATCACATTGGTATGAAACGGAGTCACAGGAATGACTCCGTATTCTGCAACATAAAAATAGAGCTAGCAATTTCATGGCATTAGCAGGGCATGCGAAGGTGAGAGCGACTGGCATTTACAACAAAAGTCTACAACATCTTCAGAGAGGCAGAAAACATTTCAGCGAGCGAAGCATTCCTAACGTCTATGGTGTGCATCGCCCTGTCACTATCGGGACCGCCAGCTCGCAGAACACGACGAGTGGTCGCGATTCCTCCCCATTGCGAGAAATGTTATCTGCACAACCTTCCTCGTTATTACCCCAGCTGCGTACAAAACTGCGCAACTGCGTCCTGCACAAGGAACTAAGCGAAATGGCAAGTGACATAAAAAGGGGTTCACGCCACGTGTAGCAGATTAGGCAGATTAGAGCCGAGCACGAAACAAAATGTCACTGTCGCCGCAAACGTCGTGCCAGTGAACGCTCTACGTACACCCAGAAAGCGAATTAAACAGCTGAACTCATTACACGCCCGCCTGCATAACGCTCAGGAATGAGCGGAATGAAAGAAGAGGCGCGTCACACGTCGGCCTAGAGCGCGAAGGGAATAACACGTTTTCGAGGAATCGCACTGCTAGTGTTCCAGGATAAAAACTTCTCCACACAGCGGACGCAGAGCAGCGCGGAAGAGCGAGCGTGATTTCGTGACGCGTCATCAAACCGTGGCACTTGGCGGTCTCCGCGCCGAGAGCGGGCGGAGGACCGAATTAGATGTGCCGTGTTTTCCGGCAAGTTAGGGGCAGGCGCTCGTACAACCGTCTCGCGGCCTTCTGACAAAGATAAAAGCGTACAGGGGGACGCTACAGTCGCTAGCTGCGAACGCTGTATACGGGCAGTGCAATCGACCTTCGGTGCGGGGTACCACACAGTCACGAGTACGTGGAGCTCAAACACACGACCGCACACCGGAAAACACGCGGCTCGAGTGCGTCGTGCACCTCAGAGTCGATCGGCAACAGCGTAGGCAACAGAAATAGCAACATCGTTTTTCCTACTATAAGCGGATGAGAACCCGCGGCCTTGGGATGCGCGTATAGACACGGTATTCGATAACCATTCGATAACACGGCAACAAAACGACAATTTATATTACAAACAGAACAAAAATCGCACCACTGTAAAGCCGTCCAACAGAGCTTGACGTCACACGAATATGTTAAACGCAGCTTAACCTCACACATTATTCCAATGACGGCTCAAAGCTTTACGTGCGCAAATCGCGTCAGCGCGTTACCGTAACAATCAGGTTTACCATTTGCGCCGAGTTTGTTCTACCATCCAACGCCTCTGTATATAGCGCGAATCTCATGTTCAAAGAGGTATGCGCTGTTTCCTCAGGTCGTAATTATAAATGCATTTAAAAAACAAAAGCCCCAAAGGCAAGTGTTCAAGGTTTTGCGAATCATTGAATCTTGTCCAGCCAAATCTGCCTGCCACGTATCGACAACAAAGGTATGTGAAACCTCCACCCTTTTCTTATCTAATGAAACTCCAAATCAAAGAAGCAGCTAAAAATCCAATCCCACACCGCGCAGCTGATGAGCTAATATAGACAGGGGGTGATGAGCCGTATATAATGCGCTCCTGTCCAATTTCAAGCAATGGTGGCGAATGGAAATGTACCAGGGAGGCAAATATTTTCAGCGCAATGCAGGGTTTCCTTTTTTTTTTCTTTTTTTAGGAAACAGCAGGACGGTTTGTTGGTTGGTTTGTGGGGTTTAACGTCCCAAAGCGACTCAGGCTATGAGAGACGCCGTAGTGGAGGACTCCGGAAATTTCGACCACCTGGGGTTCTTTAACGTGCACTGACAACGGACAGCACACGGGCGCCTTGTTTTTCACATCCATTAAAAAGCGGCCGCCGAGGCCGGGATTCGATCCCGCGTCCTTGGGAACAGTCGAGCGCCGTAACCACTGCGCCACCCCGGCGGGGGTACCGCCGGTATGCCTTTAACCTAAGATGATGACAGATAACTACAGTGCAAATGAGTTGACAGAACACAACAATGAACACATCTAGACATGAATATGTATAACACAGGAGGATAGTCACCTAAGGGTTAGTGAAAAGATGTGTCTTTTTTCGTCCCACATCAACAGCGCAGAGATAACTTTCGCTAGTTGGAACAATAGAATGACGAATAAATGCAAGCAATAAAGACACAAAAAGGTAGAGAACTCAGCACAGGGCGAACAAAAAGCGAATGTAAATAAATTAAAAAACAATAAGCCTCGTAAATGCACGATGCCTGGTCACAAAAGGCCGCGTAAAACTGTTGCAGCTAATGTAAAGGCAACCATGATGACACTCGCTTGTCAGAAAACTGTGAAGGTTACTAAAACCATTGCGCAGTCCTCATGGTATGGAATTAACGTGTGCCTAACCCGATTTGAAAGCTATCACCTTCGTAATAAATGAAACTACGAAATCACATTTTACTGCTATCACAATTAGTGCATATAACGGTGCAGGACAGAAAAATCGTTCGGCTAGTACATTTCATGCACTCGATTCATCCATATTGCAAAAGTAAACGACGTTAGAGTATACGAATAGATTACATTGATATCACATTCATATCACATGAGTCCGCATATATAGGGCAAGTAGTAAGCGGCCAGCAAAACCAAGTCATTAAATTACCTATCAGAATAAATAGAAGTGACGAATGTACGGAATCAGATATATCAATATACATAGCAAAGCAGAGAATATATATTGGGTTGAAATATATTGGGTTCGCGTTATGTTTATGATTAGTTGTGGCAGTTTTTGTACTTTCGATAGGCCCCATAATTCCATGCCAGGCCACAAACCCGACGTGAAAATGTTATAGCCTGTGTAAAGGGAAGCTTGGTGAAACTTGTCATAAGTCTCATTGACCCCCCCCCCCCCTCCCCTCCTTTAGCTAGACGTGGGATCCCAGCCCAGATACGAGGGAAGGAAGCATTTATATTCCCAAAAGTTAATCAAGAGCTAATTTTGCTAGCAATGAATCCGTTTTATTCTTCTGTCGGTCAAACACCAGCGAATTTCTAGAAGGAGCAGTAGGCGATTTTCACAGGAAACATTTATGCAGTTGTCCACAATGCGCTCTTCAATGGTGACTTGGCCCCCGTGGCGGGTGCCAAAGGGACCCATTGCTTTTTAACAGTGTTCGGCTTCAGCGAAACAAAGCGTGTTCCCACTGTGTGCCTAACGTTGTACGCCCAGAGACTCGGCACCAGTCATTAGCGTTCGCCTCCTTTCCGTGCCGCGCTTCCTCCAACTCTCTAGGGCCGAGCATCTCGCAACGCGCTTAGGGGGCAAGGGATTCGTCCCGGCTAACGCAGCTAGCGCTCAGTCCGCTGCATGGATGGAGTCACGTCTTTGTCGGGGAGGCGGCACACGGCGACCCACTCCGCAAAAGGAAACTGCGTAAGACAGAGCGGGAAAGAAAATGAAACAAGAGGGGGAAAAAAACAGGGGGGGGGGGGGGGGGGGGGGAGGAGGAGGTTAGAAACATGTACGCGGCTGCAGGGAGCCGCACTTACACGCTGAGGATCCTAATAGCCGACGTTCACAGTCCCGTTACTCGGCTGTGGACCGAGCTGCACGCTGTGGGGTAGGTGCACCGTTGGAGAAACAGCCGTCCCAAAGAGTAATAAAAAGGGGGAAAGTTTTGGCGCGGTGACGGACATTCGGACCGCAGAAGAGCAACGGGAGCTCTTACTTGCTGCAATTTTACACAGCAGTTCGCTGCACTTATGAATGGGAGAAGTTTCAATGAAACTGCTACGAGAAAAATAAGCTGCGAAAGTGCGCGTGGAGCATGGAGATAAGCAAGAGCTTTAAGCGTCCAAAAGAAAGGAGAGGAAAGTAGAAAGGAGAGGAAAGTGCGCAGACCTGTTAACTGGACACAGCTACGACAATATCACTTGCATATGCAGATAGAAGAATGAGAGCAGAAATATAAGGAACAATGAAAAACGTAGGCGCGATAGTGTGCAGGCAGGACTTAATGCAGTTTTACTTCACACGAGTCACTAAAAGATGGTAAAGTTTAAGAATGAGGCACCACCTGTACCTTGTTTGGAAGCACGTCACCTGGGCTCCCGTGTTTTTAGAACACCTCCTGCGGCACCAGATTCGCCATCAGTCAACTGAACTACACGAGCGGCATCGGTGGATATCGTTTTCGACGACCCCGTGGCAGTGCGAATTTTTCGAGACTTCAAAGCCGAGCTGCCATTCCGCTGGGCCACTCGAGGCGGCGAAGGTAATGCGATCTGTCCGCGGTCACGTGATCTGTTACACTGACCCCGCCGGCGCTGAACCGGGAAGCGTCTCAACAGCAGTGCAGAAAAGCAAGTGATGTCACGTGGACTCCAACCGATCTTAATGCCCTATATATAAGCCCCCTGTAATAGAGCTACCAATAGGAACACACATTTAGACAAGCAGGGAATCATTTTTTCTGTCTATTCTTCGGAAATGTGATTATAGATTTCCCAGCACACAGCCGGGAGTTCCAAAAGCTGCAAAAAATACTTTCAATAAGTTTTTTCAGCCAAAATTATCATATCCTATCGGTTTGAACCAAATTGTCTATAGTCTGTTTATACTTATTTCGGCTCTGAGGAGGCGACATTTAGCGCTTATTTTACACTACATTTCACACAGGAGAGAACAGCACACCAAAAGAAAGAGGACAAGTCTTTTGGCGCGCTATGCGCTCTGTCTTACAAACCAATTCCAAACTCCCGGATATGTTGATCAGTACAGCGCATAAACACGCTCTGCTACTCAGCCTCAAGAACATTCTTTATTGTGATGTGAATGAACCAGGAAGGAGTTTTCGACTGTATGGCCCGTCTCTTCCGCACAGCTGCCTTACCACGTGAGTCGTGAATGAAGCGTCTGGCATAACCCACTGCTACCCTGTCGCGCATTCGTGCGATTTGGTTTGGTTTGGTCTGGTTTATGGAAATTAGCTTCCCAAAGCGACTCAGGCTATGAGAGACGCCGTAGTGGAGGACGCCGGAAATTTCGACCACATGGGGTTCTTTAATGCGCGATTAGTCTATCAAGCGATGCGGCAGCTTAAGCCCGTCAAAACACTCCGTTCATGAAATTGGACGGAACTGTAGTACTGAAATACCCATCGCTCTAAAGATCTAAAGGAGGCCCGCCACGCGCGCGACAGGGCTTGCCTCGCCCCCATCTGCATCGGCCCGGCGTCTACACGGGTTTGCTTGTGAGCTCCCCTTGTCATGTTGCCTGTAAAAATGCTTGACGCGCTCTCGTGGGACACGGGGAGTTTCGGGCTGGATTCCTGTTGCTCGCATTGTCAAGAACGCAGGGTTGAAAGCTGCCACGCGCCGAGTCTAGCGAGTTATTTCTCTCTCTCTCTCTCTCTCTCTCTCTCTCTCTCTCTCTATTATATATATTGTAAGAGTACGCTGAAGCTCAGGTCGGTGTGACACTACCATATATATATATATATATATATATATATATATATATATATATATATATATATATATATATATATATATATATATATATATATATATTCCGTACTTCTACACTGTTCGAACATAATTATCGACACAACTACAGGTAGAAAGCACGTTCACTCAAAAATAAGCTGACGTCCGGCAAAACAAAGATAACAAGCTTCCGAGCGACTGAACTTTCATATAAGTGTTGCTCCAATGTTTAGTGGAACACCCCGAGGTGGAGCAGATTTGTAATGCGGGAGTAATTACTCATTGGCATCTACCCGATCGCAGCCATACGGACGCGGGACAAACACGAATTTAACTATCAATAAGAAAACTGTATAGCTTTCCTTTGTAACTATGGCTGCGCTTACGGGAATGCTAATCAGCAATCACAACCTTTTCACAAGCGTCGTACGAGCATTTTCTCCGCAGCAATGGTCAAGACTTCAAAGCAGGTGGCCGCAGCGACCTATATAAGTTACGAGGGGAGGCGCAGAAAATTTGGCTCCGGGCTTATCCACCCCCCAGGGTTCTTTATAGTGTGCACTGACATCGCACAGTGCACGGGGGCGCCTTGCGTTCCGTCGTTATTTAAACATTGACGCCGCGGTACGGATCGCACCGGCGTGCTCTGGCTCAGCGGTAGCGAGCCCTAACCAATTCACTTCACTTTATTACCTTAAAGACCCCACATTGGGGGTATTATATAAGGGGTGGGAGTACAAACATTGATTGAATATGATTGCCTACATGATATTTATGAAGTGCATATTTAAACTGTTAACAAAACTTGATGGGCAGGTGATGTCATCAACATCGTAGGGAAGGCTATTAATGAGTCATCGCGGGAGGGCGGCCCCGTTATAGGCGCTGGTAATCATACGTGAGCGGAACGATCGAGGTCCAGTAGGGCTCGGACGGTTGATTAAGCTACGGAAGTTTGTAAGGTAACGGTGGCGAATATTTTGCGAATTTTAGCGAGAAATAGTAGATACAATGCTTAATTTCAACACGCAGTACTGCGCGAGCCGCAAGCGTCAAGGACTCGATAAGCAAATGTCCCTGCACTTCTGAGTTATCAGTATGGATGTCGACATGGGCAGGGTTTCGCAAGGAAGAAAGGAACAGGAACGCACCTTTTGGAGGCAGCACGTGTGAGTGTTACGCAAGCGACAGTTCCACGTCCGAATTCTGCTGCCTTCCGAGTGCGTATGTAAAAAGGGTTTCATCGCCTGACATCTGCCGCCAGGCATCATGCTAACGCCAGCAGAGCTTATACATTCGACGAAGCGCGTTGGAAGGCAGGCAACGAGCACCGCACGCACACGCAGCACGTCAAGAATGTGCGCGCAAAAAAAAAAAAAAAAAAAAAAGCAACAAACAGCGCGCCATGCGCGCAACTAGCTATAGCATATGTTCACCGCAAAAGTACATTACTTGAGCAGTGACATCACCTGCGGTATACTGCGAATGCGCTCGAATGCACAGCATCCGCCTAATAGCCGGGGCGAGTATGGATTGCATGCCTTGCGGATGTTCCCGACGGCTTACGAATGCCAGCAGTTGTTCCGGACAATAAAACACCGATATTTTAATTCCCGGAAAAGTTTTCAACTCTTTTCTTTGTATTCTGGTATAGGTGCACATACGCGCAATTGTTGCAACATATGCTGCTTCGAGCACAGACAATCTTGAGAGGCAGCGTGGATCTTGGCGCAGGACCACCCGACTGCCGAGTGAGGTGTAAACGCCAAGACGACGCATGTAACAGCAAGAAGGCAGCAACAAGCCAGTATGCACACTACACCAATTCAGCCTCCCACGGTGCACACGGCAAAGACGAAAGGAAAATTCCTACCGCTCGACCCCGTATAAGAAGCATCATAAAGCTCTACCTTTAACACATGTGGACTTCGAACCTTGCATAGGAGACGCCCCACAATCGCTTTCAGTCTATACAAGAGATAAATCCGCGAAGTATTTCGGAAAAAAAAAAAAGACGATAAGGGGCGATAAAAGTGGTTCGAGTGGAAAAGCAAATCGTGCGAATGCGACCACGAAAGCCTTCGATATGACAAAGTAAGTGACGTAAAGCGAATGCAAATATCACCCTCGGCACCTGCCATATACCGCTTCGTGGTACGCTTCATCCCTTCCTAGAGGCAAACGAAACTTCCACTATCACCGTGTGACTGAACGCCGCCCACAAGAAATACGGCGAGTCGGTCATGACAGCGTATGTTCAGGGTGTAGACAAGCTAACTTTAGTCAAGTGTTAAAAAATAACACATTTTGAGGTAGGTCGGAGAAACCGCTTGCATAGAGCTGCCGGCCGTGTGGTGCACCGCGGGCAATTTTTACTTTGCAAATAACTAATTAGTAATAAAGAAAACTTTTCTAAATGACTAAATACTGACTTTAGGCAATAAATGTGGTTTCCAAAGTTATACAGACCACCTTCAAAATGCCCACTCCGTTTATTTCCGATAAAGTAAGCCTCACGTGTGTCTTTTTGGTCCGAGCTTTAAAGAAAGTCCGCGAAAAATACGAAAACTATCACGTGACTACTGAAACCACTGTTGAGAGCAGCGCAATCGTGGCGTCACGTAATTTGTGTGTGTGTGTGTGTGTGTGTGTGTGTGTGTGTGTGTGTGTGTGTGTGTGTGTGTGTGTGTGTGTGTGTGTGTGTGTGTGTGTGTGTGTGTGTGTGTGTGTGTGTGTGTGTGTGTGTGTGTGTGTGTGTGTGTGTGTGTGTGTGTGTGTGTGTGTGTGTGTGTGTGTGTGTGTGTGTGTGTGTGTGTGTGTGTGTGTGTGTGTGTGTGTGTGTGTGTGTGTGTGTGTGTGTGTGTGTGTGTGTGTGTGTGTGTGTGTGTGTGTGTGTGTGTGTGTGTGTGTGTGTGTGTGTGTGTGTGTGTGTGTGCGTGCGTGCGTGCGTGTGCGTGTGTATTTCGTGGGGATTTTTTGGAGACCGGGAAAAATATGCACTTCAGGCTTTCTTTATCGCAAATAAATGGAATGGTGGTTTCTGAAATCCCATTTATTTTCTGAAGTGAATTTTTAAATTAGAAAAATTACTGTAATTAATAGCGAAGCAACAATTCCATTTAGTGCGCAAGACGACTGGCAGCTCTATGCAACTGGTTTCCCTGGCCTACTTCACGTGTTTATTTTTTAGCCCTCGTCTAAAGTGAGCTTGAATACTCTGTATATATACAGTTAGAAGCATGGCTGCTGCGGCTTAGTCTCAAAGGCAGCCGGAACTCAGCGACAGATGAAAACGCTTTGCGCTGTCGCTTACGGTGCTCGCTAGCACTGTTCCCACCCGGATACAAAACAGACCACCGACATTTAGTTATAGAGCCGCCCTTATCGCATCAGACCGAGGCGACCCGAAACTACGCGCGAGCATTTAAAGTAATGGTGCAGGGACAGAGCCCGTGAAGGCGCGCATGTCATGAAGGGTGTTAGTGTACGGGACTTTATGAAACTTCGACCACGTGGGGTCCTCCATTGCGCACTGACACCACACAGTACTCGAACGCCTGCGCACAGGTGCGGTTGCTTCTAGCCTTAATCGAAACACGGCCGGCGCAACCGGGATTTAGCTTGCGTCCTCCAGGTTCGCCAGTCGAGCGCCCTAACCACTGAGCTACCGGGAGGAGCTCTGGATTCAATAACCTCGCTTTTTTTATTATTATTATTAAAGTGTGCTGCGAATCAAATCTAAACGGCAAGAGTGCAGAGCGCCAGCTCGTGCTGACCGCCTCCAATACAACAACGTGTCACGCGAGTGTTTCATAGACAACTGCACAACAGCAGTCTCATAGCATGCACACTCGCTCAGGGTGTCTAGCAAACAACTATTTTCTAAATCTCCGACTTTTCCAGGTTTTCCCCGATTATTTCAGCTAAAATTCCCTGACAAGTGACGAGGCTCAAAAAATGCAACTCCTGATGATAATGAGCATAGACAAATAATTCACAACAAAAAGCTATTTATGAATCATTCTGCAATTTACAATAGTGAAAAAAGCTATCATTAGTTCTATTGGACGTTAAGAAAATCAAAAGTTTAATGAAAATTGAAAGCACGCTGATGCCAGCCTGAGCACGCGACCGCCCACCCCGCAAATAGCCAAGCCAGTCCAATCCAATATGGCTGCGCGCGTTTGGCAGCACAGCCTGCCGATCGCTTTCGCGCTGGCCGCTGTCGGCGCGGCTGTTCCTGCTTTCTGTCGCGTAGTGTACTTTCACACAGTGCTTCAGCACATTTTATTGAGTACCCACCTCACGTGCACATTGGTTCTCCTATTGTGGCAGCTCAGCCATGCGCAGGCGTCAAAGTAATCGCCTTGCGGCACTGAGGCTGCGCGCAGGGGCCGAATTACGGACTCCGCTCACAAGTTTGTGAGCGTGACGTCAAAATTACGAAGCTGTGACGCAGCCTTGAGACGTCAATCGTGACGAGTATGCGAAATCGTCCAATTACCAGCGACTTTTAGCGTGGCTCCGCCCTAGTAGTCCCGAATCCTCGGCAAACGTTGATGCCACAGTGTGGCACAAAACTGAGCAGGGACCGTCTCCTAACTTTTTCTAACACGACGCAACTAATACGCAATAAATAAAACAAACAAAGATTTATTTTGGCAAGATACTATTTTTAGTATTGATTAACATTGAGCTCAAGTTGAACCGTTCTTAGTTGTGTAGTTATACTTGCTATTAGGTAACTTTTGTTGCCGCGAGGGTGCGCCGGCGGCGTCATGGCGTGCACATGGCGGCCTGCAAGCAAACAGCTGATTCCCCGAGAAGGTGCTGCTTTTTTTAGTGTCGTCGGTAATCGAAGTACCGTGCAAGTGCCGTGAGCATGCTGAAAATCTAATAGAATGCAGTCGAAGTCCAGGGCCTGCAGCGATAAAATTTCATGGAGCGCTTGACACGGAAATGGACAAAGACAACTTGCGAAGGTGTTTTCGGTCGGCGCCTACTAGTATCGATGAGAAAAGTGCTTAAAGTGCAACATGCAGGCTCCGTGGTTCTATTTGTTTCTCTTTAGGAAATGCAAGACGACTGTGAAGCATGTAGTGTAGGCCAAAATGAAGCTCTGTCCTTGCATTATCATCTGTTTGTATGTAGCTGGATAGTTTAGGAAAGAACATGATCATGGGAATGCTTCCACCCCTGCCGTGACTGAACCCGAAGCCTTCATTCACTGCAGTGCCACCGTGACAGGGCTTTCGATGTAGCTTTCGTTGTAGTGTGCTCTGTATTTTTTTTTTCTTTGTTCTCATGACTGAGTTGCTTTGTTTTTGAGCGATACCTTCTGCCCACACACCATTTGCTTGATGCATATGTGATGTTTTTCTGCGTACGCTACAATCACTGTGAGCACTAAAACTCGCAATATTATGCATTCAATTTGTCAGCTTTACACTGTTTAGCATTAAGCAAATGCTTTCTATGCATCCTAACAGTATATGCAGGCCTGTAGTCCTGGAAGGTTCACTAATGGAGACTACCTTATGCAAACATTGTACATAGCACTACTTGTGTCATGTTTCGGCACTGTTAAGAGCCATACTTTGTTTCCTGCTTCTGAAATGTGCCAAACCTATGACAACTACTATGCGAGCCTGTAATCATTAAGCAACTATTATTTTGTGTCATGCCTCTGAGTCGCAGTTTTATGCACAATACTTTCATTTCTTGTTTCTGAAGTGTGTCAGACCTGTGATGAGTACAGTGCCAGCTTACAGGCTCTAAAAGATTATTCGTGTATGTCTTCTCTGTGTAGCACAATCGTGCAGCACGTGCAAATAACTGCCTGTGCTATTGCAGGCAGTTGGTTTCGCTGCTGCATATTCAAGCGTGTGAAACGCTGCAGGAAAATAAAGGGGCACAGTTGATACACGTGCTTCTAAAAAACTTCTGTGAGACTTTCCCATTCCGATAGGCATCACAATTGCTGCCTCGTTGTGAAACACTTTAATTATGTACTCAAACACAGGCACACACACAAACACCAACATGCACGGTTGCAAGCAACAGTGAATGGGGGGGGGGGGGGTACGAAGACAAATTTGACTTGACAGATGAGGTTCGAGAATATTCATCATTATCACAAAGGTTTCTGGCACAGACATGAAACGAGAAGGCGCTGCACTTGGCTGCCTGCGATGAGTTGGTCAGCTACGTGTGGTATATCATAGCCGATTGTTGTGCTGGCATTGACGCCGCAGCTGTTGCCGCACCATGGGCAGCTGTGCCAGCCAGCTCTGGTGGCAGGTTCTGTGGAACAGGCTAACATGATTCTGTATGGCTTTTCCCTAGAGGTATGCATGGCAATAGTGATCCCACTTCCAAGTAGCCGGTACACAGATGTGACCCTTTCTTGTCCAAGCCAGCAGCACCCTCCTCGTCTGCAGGCAGGAAGACATCCAAAGAAGTTATGCAACACGGCACATGTTACACGCTCTGGCTGGTAGAGGAGCGTCTAGTATTTTTGCAAGCACTGGAAGCGGCTCTTCAGCACGCCTACGCAGTTATCCACCATTAACCTTGTGGAGATGTATGCCTTGTTCTATAGCCGTTATGGAGAGTCTGGACCGGGATGCCATGACACTGGCAGCCATGTCTCCAACAGGTGCCCCTTTCACCAGCATAACCGAAAATGGCACGCTGTTAAGCACATTCTTCGTCGTTGTCGACCTCAACAGCCTCACAAACTTTAACAGCCTTGCTGACACAATGGAAGAGTCGCATCAAGTAGCTCATTGCCAGGTCTTGCTGACGATGACATTCATGGGAGTGCAGACAATGAATGATTGAAAGTTTCAGCAACACTGCTGTAAGGACAGCCTTGCACTTCATATCGGTATAAATGGTGCCCCATTCCTACTCAATACAGGCATCAAACACACGCATTCCCATATTCGTTTCTTACGTAGGCATTTCAAAAATGTACGACGTGTCTTACGTTTCAGCTTTTATAAAAGCCCAAGACCGGCAATACATGTGAGGCATGTGGAGCCTACCGTAACTTATCTTGCAAAGAGCAGCACGGCTCACTGTCGTGAATTCGACGCCTCGCAGAAGGCTTTCCTCGGCCTGTGTCATGCCTGTGTGCAGCCGAGAAGGCCGCCAGAAGAAAGCATCATGCCAAGATACCACGTAGGGAGGTTCATGGCCAAAATCATGTCGGCATCTCATATCTGAAAACAGGGACATCACAAGGCTACTCGTAGACGCCCGATGGGCCGTCGACAAACCCGACGACGCCCGGTATGCTGCCGTGACTAAGGAAGCCTTTCTTCGCCGCCGCCTTGCTGCATGCCGCAAACGCTTTCGAAGTGTCGGCTGCGCGAGGCCGATGTTCGCCTCGTTGCCAGTAGCGGTTTGGAAGCCACTAGGAGCTCGGAAAAAGCGCAGTGCACACATTATCTGCCGCCACACAGACAGCGCACTCGGCCGCACACACCTACCTCAGTTCGTCGCGTCGCACAGTCACTGTCCTATATCCTTCTCGAGTAGCAACATGCGTCGAAACATCTCGCCCGGCACGTCAAACAGTCTTCGTACACCGTCCTTTGCCGATGATCGCGTCGGGGCGCCGCCGCTACCGCCTCACGAGAACGCCGGCCGCCGCATAGACCGCCGCCATTTTTCCTTTGTGAGCGCGCTCACAAACGAGTTGTGAGCGGCTCGCGTCGCTCACATCCCCCGCTCACAATTGGCCCGTAGTCGACGTCACCACTTCAAGTGTGTTCATGACGTAAACAGCAGACGTCGATGATGTAAAGGACGGCCACTCCCACCGTTTTGCCGCTGGCCAATAGGAAGATTGTGAGTGTGAGTGTGATTGTGAGTGTGAGCCGTCTGTAATACGGCCCCAGGAGAGACCCCACGAAGAAAATAAAAATCTGCATGAATTACATACCTATACTTACTGTGCGCCAGCTTGAAATGAACATGCACTGCAGACTATATCGACCCATTTTCTCCGACTTGGCGAAATTCTTTATGGTCTGTCATTTCATTTACTTTTCGTGGTGCATAAAATTTCCCTGACAATCCCCGGTTTTCCCGGTTGCTATAGACACCCTGCTAGCTATATGTGCCGCCTGCGTTCGCATATTTCGGGATATAAAATGTTTTCTGATAAGAGGAAAGGGCTGAAACCACTGCATATCCAGGGCTACACAGCAGTGACATGTCTTTCGCTCAAACGACGCTCAGTTCGACCATTAGACGCTGGCAGAGCGCACCGGGAAGAGGAAACGGTGACGCGTGTCACATGAACGGCTATACATGAAGTCCAACGCACATAAGCAGGAACGAGGACCGATTGTTAGGAACGCATATGGCGCGCACATGTACAGCGATAAAGGCTGAAAGCGTTGCGGAGAGGTAAGCGGGGAAATGCGCGTTATGATTGGAATTGCAAAGAATACAAAAAGAAAGCGAGATTGTATTCTACTAACACATATAGCTCCCTTCCACGAGTAAAGCTGCGATACTGAACTGAATAAGAAACTATGGGACACAACATAAGCAAGGTATTTACCGATTAAGGTTCTCGCGCTAATGCAATCAGGAAGTGCAATCTTAGACGTAAGTCAACCAAAGGTCTAAACAGACTTTCGTGAAGGCTGCTCAACTCTGGATCACATCCCCACTTTCAGACAGGAGACAAATGCACTGACTAGAACCAACCCTTATAAAAAGCCGCCATAGATCACGAAAAAGTGTGACATAGGTCGAAATCTCAACAACCATGCAGACCCTGTAGAGACATATGTGAAATTACCGGAATATATTTATAATGGCTGAATAGAAATCATAACCCAACATAGAAAAAACAATTAACGCTGTTGGACACGTAGATCTAACCTCCCCAGAACTGTTGATTGCTGCTTAGAATAAACATTGAGGTATCCAAACTGGGAAAAGTTAGGGATAAGTTGAAAGAGGTCTTAAAAACTGCAACTCTGATGACATTGCGTTAGCAGCTCAGGGGATGAACTGCAAAGCATTATACCTGTGACCTAGGAAAGCAAAGAACGGTGGTCTAAAAATGAGAATGCCCGAAACTGGAGCAAGTTCAACAGCTTCGGAAGGTAACAATAGCTTACCAAAGGTACAGCAAGGCGATGGAGTTGGTAAGAAATGAGTCTATTTAGAAGCAGGTGTGCCCGCAGGTCACGGCCACAATACTGAAATAACTATTGAAGAATTGAGTGGAGAGCATTTCGGCAGTTATCCATAGATCATGAATGGCCCTTCAACATCCTTCAAGAGGAAAGTGTATGACACTATATAACCGGCCCTCACTTATCGGACAGCAAGGTGAAGGCCAAGGGAAAGGGCGGATCAACTCAGATTGGGCATAACGATAGAAATAGTGATGATTTGTGTAAAATCAAAAGAAACTAAGGGCGGAGCGGAGTAGGTCAGACAGCAATCATTGACATTGCAGTAGAGAACAAAACAATGGGCATAGGCAGGGTACGTAACGTGAAGGCAAGCTAAACGATAGTGAGATAACCGCTGGAGAGAATTAGATGGGAGAATTTCATTTGCCTTGCATTGGGTGTGGTCTGGCTGAAGACGATGAACAGCGTGGGCAAGTTCTCAATGTTACGAGAGGGCGACAATCCGTCACACTTGCCGTATGCATGAAATACACCCACACAATCGGAAGGAAGAAATAATATAGGCACGATTATAATTACAATACACGTACCAAGAGGGCAGGCGCCGCCTTTCACAATGACAGCTCAGCTATGGTCCATAGCATACAGACTGTATAAGCGCTCAGGATCCACACGCTTTGGGAGTGTGGTTGCCGAACGATCCGATGACGTCGACGATGATGTCATGATCGACGGTGATATGGTCGTGAACTCGCTTCACTTTCTCATTGCGATCTACATTCGCATCTGCCCTTGCGACACTGTTTATTGTTCATCGTGATTAATAATTAACACGGCCACTTGGATCAAGCACGCAAATCACTATTTGCGCTCGGCTGGTTACACAAGCAACAGAAAAAAAAAAAAAAAACGGAGGTAGCTCTACACCGATGTTCACCTAAATACCAGATTTTGCTCATACGCTTAGCGGATGGCGAGATCGGCTGACGATCACCGCAGCCGGTAGTAAAATATGGGTAAGCTACACAGCGTCGAATCGAATCTCAGCCGCGCGATCCATCGCAACTATGGGTGAGGAAAGAATGCGGGGGCGTCGCTGATTAGCATCACCAGACTGAAATAGAGACAAGGCTGCTGCCTGCCTACGGAACACCAGTAGGTGTGAACGAAAAAGAAGAAAACGGCGACTAGTGAGCCAAAGAGAGGTCCACGTACCTAGAAGAGGCGGATGATTCCGACGGCCTGACACAGACAGCGACGTTACTCCGAAGTCAGCTCATGTGTTAACCGCTCACCAGAAAAGCACACAAGGCTCAAAGGGTCGCCGTTTGATCTAATACGCAGTTCGCCCGGCAAGGCAGTCTCAAGGTCTTTTCCTGCGCTACTCGAGTGCACCACACATAATTTCACGGTAGGCTTTTTTTCTTGTTCTTCGGCAAGGCGTTGCTGGGTACGGCGGAGCAGCAGCAGCAGAAGTCACACCCGCAGTCGCGACGTCACCGACAATGCGGCTCATTGTGCAGCACCTAGATAGCACCTTCCCCCACTCGCGTTATCAGCGCTAGTCCCCGACAGAGAATGCCCTCGTCTGCTTAGCGAAGCCACGTAGATAACGCCATCTGTGAGGTGGCTCCTGCTTTCTTTTTTTCATCGACGGAATCGCGCGCGTCAGCAGCACATCAGTCCAGAGTTCGGAGTCCGCCTTAAAGGAGCGAATAAAATATCAGCTTCATCCCTTCATTACAAGGGTTGCTTTCGCGTGCAGCGGTTATCAGTCTTGCACACATAAGTGCAGCCTGTCCCGTTTTCGCTGTTATCTTCGGCCGCTGAAATAAAAAAGGCACGGCACAATGCGCGAAAAAAATGGCAAGGCTCAAACTCAATGTGCGCATGCGCGGAAAGCGAAGGAAGCCAAAAGCGTGCGACAGTAAGAAGAACTGAGTCAGACGAGAAGCCCGCGAGGCTATAGGTAACGGCGTAAGAATCGCGGACTTTTGCAAGTACCTAGCAGTTAGTATACCACGTTTTCCAGGGCTACTTGTTCCGCCTTTCTCAAGGAGGTATAGAAACCTGCAATACAGAGCACTTCATTGCGACGGCCGTAACAGTGCCATTTCTCGAAAACGCCAGAGTCCTCTTTATGAAGCTCCGCGAATGAACATTCCACCCTAAACTCCCCCTTCTCCCCATTTAGGGGACAGAGCACTGGCCAGAATATGTCTTGGAAATGAAATGGAAACAAAAAGATCGTCTCATGTAGTACATATTGAGCACGACAATATGCAAGAAAAGAGACCTTACAATTTTAATTTGACATTGAAAATCGTATAAAACGACTGAGGTGCCATCTTGCGGAGAATACACATTACTATCGTTGTAGTATCCCACGTTACTACATCTCCACAACATACCACTGATTTTCATAAGTGCCGACTTTTGTTTTTTTTTCTTCTGTGAATACTTGTCGCGTTTTATTACATTTTGCGCTCTCTCCAGTGCGCCCTTCAATAAAAGCTACCTTTCATTCATTCGTTCATAAACCTTTATTCATGAGGATGTCCTTTCGCATCGCGAGTGGCATGCTTTCAGGTTTTGTCACTAGATGGCACTACAACACTTTGAATAATGTTAGTAATGTAGGAACAAAATTTAATAAATAGAATGGTGGTTTAGGTAACCATTCTAAATCAATAATTAAGATATAGGGAGAAAAATGAGCATGATAGATACTGCTACCACCCCGTTTCAAAGGGGACGCTCCTATATTCCATCCATCCATCCATCCATCCATTTCATGGATGAAGCGGTTATAGCGCCCACTGAACGTAGTCAGCGAGGCATGCCGTAGGATACCGAAAACAAATATAAATTTCATTTGCCAAACAGTAATTAAGCATTTTTAGCGTAGATAGCATCCTTTACTCTAAAATGTTTACTGCTTGGCAAATTAAATTTATATTTGTTTTTGGTATTCGTTTTTAACAACCACCAGTCGTCATCGCGATCGCTGCTCATAGTTTCCAGCATCGGGCTACATAAAAACGGGCTCATGCACTGATCGAAAAATTCTCGGTAAACGTTTTCTACAGCGCTTAAAACCGATATGGAATCGAACACATTAAACTGTAATCTCTCCATCGCGTCGAAAAAAATTCGATACCGAAATTCCAGTGTTATGTCCCTTTACATCCCTTCTCACAAAGTTGAAGCGAGCTAAGAAACTCGCAGAGACGGCAGAGCCTCTTCAGCCGCTATGTCATTTAACAGAAACGGCCGTTCACCGAAACTCCGGCGTGGACGTTGTGAGCGAAAAAACACGAGCATTGCACTGGCAGCCGGTAGCTGGCAACTGACACGGTCGCGTACTGACTAGGGCTCTCCATAAATATGGGAGGGTGGTGCCAGAAACAGCCTGTCATAAAAGGGCCATGGAGGCGCGTTCAGACTGTTTGCATGCGTCATACCCTTAAAAGCGAAGCTTATTACCTACTCCGTCATTTTTAGACAACTTCTAAGTTATACGAGTTATACAGAGCCAGCGCTCTGCGTAAAGGCTTTCGCAAGTTTATGAACAGGTCTCCGAGATGTGACATCGTGTATTTAAACAGCTCAAGTCCGGCGTCCGCGCATCGCGGCATGCGGCGTTTAGTCATCGCTTCAGGTTTTCATTGGTGCGTATAGGAAACCTGCAATGCCTAGGTTGTGCTACAACTGTCCTGAAACGTGCCTTAAAAATGCTGCTGTTACACATGGTTCGCGATAGACGACCCAGCATATTCAGTAGCATTACAGGTACGCGTATGACAGATAACGTCCTTGGCCAGGCGCTCTCGATTTAGCCTATTTATCCGACGCACGCCACGCAAACCTTCGACAGAGCGGGCAATCTGATCCCTGTAAGCTCATGCAGGTGGCGCGAAAACGCCCAACGAAACCACCTCAAAATTGCTTGCTCTTCTCGCTAGGATATGTGTTACGGCGCGGCGATCGCCACAGCAAACTTCATTGCAGGGTGTCTATACGCTGAATTTACAGTCGTACCAATGCTGCCCGACTTCGAAGCGTCGTCTGACGCAGTGAAGTTGTCCGCTCATCGAGTCGTCGTGCGATACAATCCATCGCAGGTCTGAAAGATCCCCTGCGCGACTGCCGGAAGTAAGGGAATAAAGAGAAAAAGCCTAGAGCGCTCAGGATCAACATTTTTCGCTTGCTGTGCAACTAGTCCACATATATCTTACGCACCAAATTCCATTACGTGAGATTAGCGCCGTGTGCACGGCTGTTGAGCATGACGGCAAAAAGCGTGCGCTAGTAAGAGGCCCGACTCCGTGAATTAGCCGACGGCGCTGACCAATTGCCCGGAAGGGAAGTAAAACTCTCAGGTTTCAAAGACGCCGTATCGAGTGTAGTATACAATGACACTGAAAAGCTTAACGCTTTGAACGAACGTTTCTACAGAGTATTATGAAATAAATCGTGCGTACGGAACCCTCCGTGTCGTCACTGACAACGATTAGGGCTGAGAAAAAGCGGTTTCCACTGAAACTAATTTGATAAATTTGTCCCACATGCGCTGAACAACAAGGCTGCTCCGCCAGGTTTGTGACCTTATATGCATGTTCCTTCTCGAATCTGAAGAGGAATTATACGCTATTGTTCCACTAGCTTACCCACTGCGCATCAACACCTGTCCAATTTTATTCTATCAGTGTAGAGAACGGTGAAAAATGTCACCAGAACTTTTTGATAGCTTGCCTACAGTCACAAAACATTAAAAGTTTCGATAGAGAGAGGCACCAGCGTCGACTAAAAGGCAGCCCTTCGGTTCTTCCGTAAGAAAAAAAAAAAAGGGAACTTTGTGAACAGGGACTTAGTTGTTGTGCAAAGATTGTCACAGAAAACAAGGATTTCAAAAAGTTACGTTAGGTTGAATGCTGTAACGAAACTGATCTTTCTCATTTCTTCTACAGAGAAAAAAAAAATAACTTCGACAAATATTTCGCGCTGCCGCATGGCTGTTTCCGTGTCCTGCAAGAAAACAAGTCGATGACAACGCGTTGCGTGCGTGCAATGGTGACGATATATACACTCAAACAGACAGGTGTGCCCTGCAATCGAAGTGTATAGCGGTGACTGTTGGCGGCGTGCAAAGCTTTCTCATACCACTACGCGGAAAGCATCAACGTGAAGCCATCAGTAGTATAGAATTAGAAAAACAGTATAAATACTTTCAAACCATTACAAGCGGTTTCCCCATTCATTTTATAAAGAGGGAAAACAAAAACACCTGGGGACGACGAGGGATACACGAATGGCAGCATGGCCGTACAGCTGCCCCAACAACAAGCATTCAGCGCATCATTAAACAAAAAGATAAAAATAAACGAAATTTGGGGTCCATCTTAAGCTCCGCCTCTGAAGGTATACGACGCGACAACATTAGTGGCTTCCATCTGCGGTTCCCCCCTTGCGGATATGACGCGACAACGTTAGTGGCTTCCATCTGCGGTTCCCCCCTTGCGGATATGACGCGACAACGTTAGTGGCTTCCATCTGCGGTTCCCCCCTTGCGGATATGACGCGACAACGTTAGTGGCTTCCATCTGCGGTTCCCCCCTTGCGGATATGACGCGACAACGTTAGTGGCTTCCATCTGCGGTTCCCCCCTTGCGGATATGACGCGACAACGTTAGTGGCTTCCATCTGCGGTTCCCCCCTTGCGGATATGACGCGACAACGTTAGTGGCTTCCATCTGCGGTTCCCCCCTTGCGGATATGACGCGACAACGTTAGTGGCTTCCATCTGCGGTTCCCCCCTTGCGGATATGACGCGACAACGTTAGTGGCTTCCATCTGCGGTTCCCCCCTTGCGGATATGACGCGACAACGTTAGTGGCTTCCATCTGCGGTTCCCCCCTTGCGGATATGACGCGACAACGTTAGTGGCTTCCATCTGCGGTTCCCCCCTTGCGGATATGACGCGACAACGTTAGTGGCTTCCATCTGCGGTTTCCCCCTTGCGGATATGACGCGACAACGTTAGTGGCTTCCATCTGCGGTTCCCCCCTTGCGGATATGACGCGACAACGTTAGTGGCTTCCATCTGCGGTTCCCCCCTTGCGGATATGACGCGACAACATTAGTGGCTTCCATCTGCGGTTCCCCCCTTGCGGATATGACGCGACAACGTTAGTGGCTTCCATCTGCGGTTCCCCCCTTGCGGATATGACGCGACAACGTTAGTGGCTTCCATCTGCGGTTCCCCCCTTGCGGATATGACGCGACAACGTTAGTGGCTTCCATCTGCGGTTCCCCCCTTGCGGATATGACGCGACAACGTTAGTGGCTTCCATCTGCGGTTCCCCCCTTGCGGATATGACGCGACAACGTTAGTGGCTTCCATCTGCGGTTCCCCCCTTGCGGATATGACGCGACAACGTTAGTGGCTTCCATCTGCGGTTCCCCCCTTGCGGATATGACGCGACAACATTAGTGGCTTCCATCTGCGGTTCCCCCCTTGCGGATATGACGCGACAACGTTAGTGGCTTCCATCTGCGGTTCCCCCCTTGCGGATATGACGCGACAACGTTAGTGGCTTCCATCTGCGGTTCCCCCCTTGCGGATATGACGCGACAACGTTAGTGGCTTCCATCTGCGGTTCCCCCCATGCGGATATGACGCGACAACATTAGTGGCTTCCATCTGCGGTTCCCCCCTTGCGGATATGACGCGACAACGTTAGTGGCTTCCATCTGCGGTTCCCCCCTTGCGGATATGACGCGACAACGTTAGTGGCTTCCATCTGCGGTTCCCCCCTTGCGGATATGACGCGACAACGTTAGTGGCTTCCATCTGCGGTTCCCCCCTTGCGGATATGACGCGACAACGTTAGTGGCTTCCATCTGCGGTTCCCCCCTTGCGGATATGACGCGACAACGTTAGTGGCTTCCATCTGCGGTTCCCCCCTTGCGGATATGACGCGACAACGTTAGTGGCTTCCATCTGCGGTTCCCCCCTTGCGGATATGACGCGACAACATTAGTGGCTTCCATCTGCGGTTCCCCCCTTGCGGATATGACGCGACAACGTTAGTGGCTTCCATCTGCGGTTCCCCCCTTGCGGATATGACGCGACAACGTTAGTGGCTTCCATCTGCGGTTCCCCCCTTGCGGATATGACGCGACAACGTTAGTGGCTTCCATCTGCGGTTCCCCCCTTGCGGATATGACGCGACAACGTTAGTGGCTTCCATCTGCGGTTCCCCCCTTGCGGATATGACGCGACAACGTTAGTGGCTTCCATCTGCGGTTCCCCCCTTGCGGATATGACGCGACAACGTTAGTGGCTTCCATCTGCGGTTCCCCCCTTGCGGATATGACGCGACAACATTAGTGGCTTCCATCTGCGGTTCCCCCCTTGCGGATATGACGCGACAACGTTAGTGGCTTCCATCTGCGGTTCCCCCCTTGCGGATATGACGCGACAACGTTAGTGGCTTCCATCTGCGGTTCCCCCCTTGCGGATATGACGCGACAACGTTAGTGGCTTCCATCTGCGGTTCCCCCCTTGCGGATATGACGCGACAACGTTAGTGGCTTCCATCTGCGGTTCCCCCCTTGCGGATATGACGCGACAACGTTAGTGGCTTCCATCTGCGGTTCCCCCCTTTCGGGATCTGTGGTTCCTCCTTTGCGGGATCTGCGGTTCCCCCCTTGCGGGATCTGCGGTTCCCCCCTTAGGGACTTCTTAACCTCGTCCGCCCACCTAACTTTCTGCTGCCCCCTCCCACGCTTTCCTTCTCTTAGAATCCAATTGTTACATTAGGCGACCATCGGTTGTCCTCTCTTCGCACTACATGGTCTGCCCATGTCCATTTCGTCTTGATTTGCACTAGAATGTCAGTAACTTGTTATTTCTCTGATTCCCACTCTGCACACTTCCTATCTCTTAACGTTACGCCTACCAGTTTTCGTTCCAAAGCCCTGTGCGTTGTCCTCAACTTAAGTAAAACCCTTTTCGTCAGCCTCCATATTTCAGCCCCATAGGTGAGTACAGGTAACATGCAAATGTTGTATACTTTCGTTTTAAGCGATACCGGTAAGCTGCCAGTCATAATCTGCGAGTACTTGCCAAATCACTATAGTTTATTTATTCCCTTTTTTTGTCTCTAATATCACTCATACTGATTTGGGTAGAAAGGGAGGAAGAAGATGGTTTACACGGTATGAGGGAGCACTGAACAAGGGTAAAGGGGTACGCTTCAGTTCGCAGGTCGAGCCAACGTTTGACAAGTCCCCTTGTCGAAACGTTGGCTCGACCTGCGAACTGAGGCGTACCCCATTTACCCTTATTCAGTGCTCCTTCACAACATACTGATTTGAATAGTCGTAATGCACCCCGTTACGAGAAAGTCCACTCGACAGATATAAAGCCTCGTTTAACCAAGCCTTATGAACACGCCTGGTTGGCAGAAGAGTACATGTCTGAGGATGTAATACCCCCTTTATTTTTAGATATTCCATTATGCCCTGAGGCAAAAACAACGTTATAAAAAAAGTACATGTCTGACTCGGGACCCACGGATCCCGGTAGGTTCTCGATTCTCATCTGACCTTTCCATTTGAATGGAGAAACCCGAGTGGACAGCTCCGGCCATCTCAGCCATGCCAAGTGATCTCGTGACGTCACGCTATCCTACGGCCAATCAGTACCCGTCAACTATAGTACTATCTGCCAGAGGCTTGTTGGAGATTATTCCTTCACAACGCTGACAACGACAACGCCGGTTTTTGCGCTGAAATGGGCCAATAAATACCGAGCTAAAAGTAAGAAATAAATGAAGCAACGAGAGAACAACGGGAGAAAGAAAGGGAGGAGGATATTCACTAGTTTGCTCAACCCCGGTCGTAAAATAAGGCCGCATTTCGAAATCCCGTAACGCGGTCAGGACAGCGCTCCGCGGTTTATGCCTCTATTACACTCAAACTTTCTCCTCGACCCCCCGTGCCCCCACGGCCAGAGTATATATGCTGTAGAGCATATAAGGCACTTAACCACCCATAACATAAGCAGCGTCCACTGCAGGCTGCAAGGAGTTATCGTCGGCTACAGTCTCGAGAACACCCGTCTAGCCAGCAAGGTTTCGTGCAGCTATGCGCACGGAACCTCCTTCTCGGCAAGCAGTAAGCGAACAAAGGGGGCGTTCGCGTGTTGTGTATACGCTTGCGACTGCACAGGAGGGCAGAAGTAAATACATCTACCATAAACTGCGGAAAGCAGCTTGTATGTATACACTCACCTGGTGAAAACCGCCACGACGAGCGCGGTTGCAGAGAGCATGCTAGCAGGGCGCCGCCTAGACAACATCCGCGTAACCTGGGCATCCGCATGGCTGCTCCTCCGGTGGAGGCTGCACGTCAGCAGCGGGGCCCACTGGAGCCTGCGACAGGGAGAAGAAAGGGTACCGCCATGTTTACCCCAAAGCAAAAAAAACAGGAAGACAAGGCGACGCTGCTGAAGCAGCGGCCATGTAAAAGCGACACGAGGAATGAAGACACATTTTGTCCAACATTTAGCTCGAGGCTAACTGGAGATTAGTAGGATAACCTTCCGCGCTTTGATGAACGTTAGCTGGATGGTAATTGTGACATCGATAGGTCCCATTCGAACATTTTTAGTCCACTGACAGCCGGTGACACAAGGAGACCGGTGGGTGCGTCACCTGGAGTACCAGCTTACAAGCAGAGTCATCACATGAGGGAGGTTGGATCCCAAAGACGACGTCTTTGTATACAACAGTAGTTACAAACTAATTTTAGACTAACAGGCACGTTTAAAAGTGAATGCGCGGCACAAATTTCGACATCATTTCACGCCAACGATGGAAGGAAGCCTAATATCTACGCCATATTTTTTTCACCTAAGTACCGTGAGACATAAAGGGACAAGAAAACAACATCGCATAAAAAGTCAGTGTATGTTTAAGAACATTGTCATACAGAAATGGAAGTTGACAAGCATGAGACTACACTGGCCACCGTTTTCGAAAGCTTAAAGTACTAATGAGCACAGAGATAAAGCGTTCTTTCAGGCCTTCGTGCATCACGGTACACTCGAAAAAAGTGACCATGGGCAGCGAAGAGCTTTGGTGTGGGTGCATTGAGTAAGACACGAAAAGCAAGCCAGAGAGGGAAAAAACAATTGTCGGACTAATGGTACAACTACCACTGATTACGGGGGAAAGCTGACAACGCAACGCTGAATGCTGAACATGGCCAAAAATGCGTTAGTGTGCTACAAGCAGATAAATGAAGGGGAAATGAGAGTGCTCGTTATAATACATGAAGGAAAGAAGCCAACAGTCGGCGAGGCCAAGGAAAGCATTGGGGATTGTACTTTGTCTTTTTTTTTTATTTTTACTTTAATAATCACATAAATTAGTAATGCAATCTGTTTAGGGGAAAGGTAATTAAAAACAAACTTGAAAAAACAACGTGCCGATGGTGGGAACCGAATCCACGACCTCCGAATATCGCGTCCGGTGCCGGTTTCAAAGGAAGCGCCGCGAGCGGTACAGTGAATTTCTCCGACTTTATTCTTAGCGATAGCCAAGTACTTTACAACTGTTCGGCAGCAGAAGACATCTATATTTGCTAACAAAGTTCGAAGCTGGGATATATTTTCCCTTCAGCACACTCCGAATCACACACACGACGCTGTTAGTAACGTCGGAGGCAGTGGCACCGCCTCCCCCCCCCCCCCCCCCCCCATTCGACAGTAACAACAAAAAATACACCGTGACGTCACTGCAGCTTAGTTGTGGAAACAGCCTGTGCTAGCGCTACACCTATGTAATATTTCGTGTTTTTTTGTTTGTTTTTTTCGCAGCATATGAGAAGCTTGAGTTTCAGCGGAAACATTTTTGTGATCAGGCGGATCCGCACCGTCAATACGCGTAGCCCGAAATCGTGCTCATGCTCCTTTTTAACTTGGAAATTAAGACCACAGCACACACGGCGCAACACACACAGCGTCGCAAATATCACTCCCGAACAAAGATTTTAGGCATGCAACACCGAAAATGACTTCTTTTACGCGACCAATATAGTGAAACAAAAAAAACGAAGCCGACCATTCATTGGAAATAAGCTACCTTGATTGGCCTAAACGCAACCGAACACATCAAGGGCTTTCAAGGGAAATGAATACCACGCGTTTCGGATACACACCCTGAAAGCAGGCGGACCGGTCGGTTAATGGACATTTGCGTGCAATGACAATACAGGATTTGGTGCACGACGTATAGTGGACAGCTGCGAATTCACTTCGACAACCCGCTGTTCTTACCTGCGCCAAAAGTTAAACGCAAAACAGAAAAAGAGAGAGAGAGCGAGAGAAAGTGCTTAAACCGGACTTTAAAAGGAGCACATGTCTATACGCGCCATGCGATCAAAATGTCGACCGCGTTGCCTGCAGTCTTAAGTGAAGAGACATGCATCTTAAGAAGAAAGGTTGGATAGGTTGACAGGACTCCGTATTACGGGAGTTTCCCAAGACCAAGGGGAAAACGTGACCCCGTCAGCAGGACGTGACAGTGCAGCGTTTGCGCCTTTCTCTTTCGGGGAAGCCGGGCGTGATGGTCGGCGCAACTGGAAGTGGGCTACGGGGAGGGGACCGCCTTTCCGGAAACAAGCGCGCATATCCTGTCGTCTCGCCATCCATAATGCAGCCTCCGTAGCCCAACTCTATCGGCAGGACCGGTGACGCGGAAAAATAGAACCCCGACATCAATCACGCCGCGCGTGCGCGCATACGCAGACCGAGTACGACGGCCTCATTCTTCCTCTGCTACTCTCTTAGGTTCGTTTTTTTTTTCCTTTCTTCTTTTTTTTTTTTTTTTTTGCGCACTCGTGCGATCGCTTTCGAATACGCAGTGAACACGCACGGCAACAGAAAACACGAAAGGAAACACTCCATCTACGTTCCAGAACCAAAATTAGGTTCCTTTGGAGAGAAGGTCGGGGGCGGTCTTCTAACGCCAAGCCAAGCGAACGTGATGCCTGCACTCCGCTTCAGCGTTGTTCAGATTTTTTTTTTTTTTTTCAGTTCATATGATTTTTTGTCTTGAACTTCTTTTCTTCGTCGTTGTATTCCTATTGCTTGGAAAGTAACCACGTGTTAAAATTTCGAACGCCTAGTACAATCACTATGACATTAATCGCTCTATAAGAACCGATTAATAAGAAGATCTAATGTAAACTCCACAATGGCGATGACATCTACGAACCATGCCCCATGAATTAACAGGCCGCAGAGCTATATCCCAATAAGATTCTTAATACTAGATACTGAATTAGTTGCACACTGAGCTTATAAAAGTGTTGAAAGTTACAATAAATTTATTATATTGTTTTGCATATACTATTCCACTCGTAGTCTATCGTTCACTACACTCCCGCTAACAAAGTGCCCTCAACTAACTCATGCCAATGAAATTAAAATAATTTCACTGAAGTTTTTGCGTACTGCCTAGAAAATCTGTACGGACCTAAGTCAAAATGTACGAGTCACACAGCTAGCGATCAATCAAATTCCAATCCATTTTCACCTTATACCCTTGAAATCATAACCGCTCGCCAAAATCGTGCTCCATAAACTTGCAACAACGAATGACACGGCCGAAGTAAAGAGCGCTTCCTCACAGTGCGCACAAAAAGTTCAGTAAGAAAGGGCGGGGGTGGTTGTTCCCGGCCCTACGGGGCTGGGACGGTAGGTCTACGCCGCTTGCGGCGGGGGCCAGCCAGCCACCAAAATTTTATTTGTTGTAGGGCGTCATTGCACCAACCACCGCTTAGGTGGTGGACGACAGCTGTTGCTGCGGCGCGCGTCTTTCTCTCCCTTTATTTTTTCTTTCTTCTCTACTTTTTTTTTCTTCTGTATGCACGAGGCAGCGGCGGTGGCTCAGCTACAGAGCCAGTAGCAGGCCCGTGCATTTTCTTTTCCTTCTTCCTATAGTCACAACCATTAACAACTGACATCTGCCGGATGCATTGCATTTATTAAGAAGTTACTGCGCATAACTGAGCAAGCTTACGCCTCGTGTATTTCAGGATGGGGTGTAGTACTGTATTTGGTTTTTATCAGTGCAGAATGGCGGGCCGTCTGCATTTACGTGCCTAACGTAGTGGAAGACAGAGTTGCGTTTTTTTTTTTTTTTTTAAGTATTCAACAGTTAATAAGCCAAGGAAAGCCGCTTCTCATGTTGCAGGATTTTAATTGTGCTTTGAGCGCGGCTGAATAAGCCAGCAGGTTTAACATCCAAAAGCGACTCGAGCTATGAGAGACGCCGTAGTGGAGGCCTCCGGAATTTTTTCCATCTGGGGTTCTCTAACGTGCACTGAGGTCGCACAGCACAAGGGCGCCTAGCTTTTTGCTTCCACCGAAAGGCAGCCCCCGCAGCCAGGATTCGATCCCGCATCCTTGGGCACACCAGTCAAGCGCACTAACTACTGCGCCACCGCGGCGGGTCAGGTTAATTTGTATTTCGCTGCGCCGTGAAGAAAGCCACATATGCGAATTTCACTGGGGTCGAGAACAGAATGAAGTCGTTCTCGTTACCCGACCGCGTTTATGCCGGGCTTCGGAAGGGTTTTTCCGCCTCGAAAAGGTTGTTGGCATTCTTAGAGCCCTCAACGCGACCAATAGAGTCATTAGAGAAGGCACTGAGCGTAGAATGGGCGGCTTTCGGCAGTTGCGTTCACAGCGGAGGAAGTTTGCAGCCTGGCCCTGCATGGTATATCGCTGGCTGAACATAATTGCACGCTTCGTTGCCTGTACTAACGGAGTAATTTCAGGCGGCACAGCCAGCATAACATAGAAAGTCACGCGAACGCCGGTGCAGTGTAAGCCTCCGACAGATTCACTTGTTTTCGCGTTTGATAAAAAGAATGAAAAAAAAAAGAAACGAAGCTGAGAATTCTCCAAATAAAAAATATAAAATGTATTTTCTAATGAATGAAGCTGCTCCATAACAGCTCTTTATCTCTCTTTTTGTTTGTTTTTCAAAATACCGGAGACAAAAGGCGCCAGCTGGTAGTTTGCCTCCAAGGTTTCATATACCTATACAGAGTTGCCATTTTGCGTATAGACGAGTGACTCGGCATCACGACAATCAAGTTGTTCGCCCGCACGTTTGAATCAGGCGATCACGGTATCGCATAATAGCAGAATGAAAAACAAAGCGCCATCCACACATACGATGAATACCAGCCATTCGCGTCTGAAATACATACGCTGAGCCCGAATGAACCCCATAACCCCACACTAAACTCAAGGACAGCGCACATTATACGCACCCCTTCAAACTGCCGGGGCATATACTTCTCCGCTGTCGATGCTTGGAGAAGCCGAGTGCAGCACGCCTCGGACGTATACTAGTTACTTCCATATATATTTGTTTAATTTTACAGTGATCTAGCTAACGAGACAGCGAAAGAGCCAGGATGAGGGAGGATTGGTGAAAGGAGAAGACGCACAATCGAACGGTGTGGAGTTCTGCACGGACCCGTTTTCTCGATTACTTCGCGGACTCTCGAAACTCATCAGCCGACGAGCCGGCTCATCAGGATCCGCTCGGTGGCCCGTAAAAAGTTTAAGCGTGCCTTTTCTTCTGGAGCTTCGTGCAGTTCGACTTGAGCGGCATATGGAAGCAGATTGGGCAACCTTCAGCTCCAGCCCAAGGACAGGCGGAAATGCCCGTATAGTAACTCTTAGTTCTCCCAGACAACAGCCTTTCGCGAAGGCATTAAAAGGCGGCAACCGAGGCGCAACTACTTCCCTGAGAGTGCTTTTTCAGAGTAAATAGGGGTCTCGGTAAAAGGAGACAGATAAAAATGTGCGGAAACGTCAGCGCTCTTGAGAGAAAATCCATTTACAAAAGTCACCCAGGCCATAAGAAATTTACGCAGTATAAAAAATACTGAAGGCAGCAAAATCAATGAAGACAACCAGCGTAATCGGTACGTCGAACTGTGCGCCCTTTTATTGACGCCCTAAAAAACAACTTTTCGTTTCAAAGGCCAGCTCCCTTTGAACGCGCAAGGGAGCAGAGAGACATAACGGGCATGGAATAAGGAGAATCAGCGAACAAAGCGCCTTCAAGCAATGGATCATGTGCAGCATTATGGTTTTTGCAAATTCAACAGCAAGATGCGAACCTAACAAGGACAAAGTATACAACGAACAGGAGTAAGCTTCAAAATTGTAGAACACCCCGAGGAGCTAGCACGTCCTCCAAATAATTGATGTACAATATAGACTGGCGGACGGACGTGAAAAATAACGAGTACAACAGAATGCCGGTGAAGTTAACCTATTCCATCTACTCTAAGAGAATTGGGAGTTAAGCTCGCTCAAACTATTTTATACAAAACATCCGAATGGCAAACAAACAAAACAAAAAAAGAAAAACGCCACGGGCGAAGACGGAACATACACTACACCGCGGTTCTCTCGAATTTCAAATGGCGCGAGGAAAAGACCCACCCACAGTGCGTTGGTTTCCTCGGCCAACCCCTTTAATTCCTTCAATTCTGCGGCAGCGATCGATGATGTGTTTATGTTCTTTCTATACCGGTACCTGGTAACCGGTCGATCGTTCTATCCGAGAAAACATATATGTACCTGTAGGGATGAACGATATATACTCTGGAAGCTTCTACATTATCAGGTTATGAGGAGGAGTAGGTACGAACTGGGGAGAGTGAACGCCAATGTGATAGATTACATTGAGAAGCCTAGCCACGTTTCCTTTCCCGAAGAACCTGAAAAACTGAAACATTGAACGGAATACAGGCACCTTGCAATCGAAGTTTTTCCTCCCTTTACGTTTTCCTTCCTGAAAACATTCGTAAGCGACCGTTTTAACTATTTCTCGACGAAAGAAGGTGTAGACGAAGACCAAACTCATCTCTTAAAAGCTTTCAGGATTGCAAGCGAAGAAACCCAGGCAGAGAGGCTAACAGAACGAAAGTTAAGCCCTTCAGTGAGCACGTAACGACCCGACGTGCTGAAAGCATATAAAGAACATCGCAGACAGCAAGGAAATAAGAAAGAAAAAAAAAACCTCAGCAAACAAACTGACCTCCGACTGCCGGTGATCAAATAAATAAAAAGCACGTGTGCGTGTGTGTGTGTGTGTGTGTGTTTGTGTGTGTGTGAGAGAGAGAGAGAGAGAGAGAGAGAGAGAGAGAAAAGAGAGAGGGGGGGGGGGTGACATGTCTGGTTCCTCACAAAGACGCGCATCATCGCAAAGTGCTGAGCTCGCAAAAGGCAAGCCTCGTTCGCGTGATGGCCCCGCATTTATATCTCCGCACTGTCCCACTTTTCAAAGCGCCGACAGTCAGTCGGGATCGCAACAGGAAAACAGCGCACACAATAATGGCGTGCAAAAGAGCATGCCCGGAGACGCCAAACCACAGCCTGTACGCGCACGCACCTCGGACGCTTCCGTGCAGGCAGACCAACCCGCTGCGTACCGTCCAGCTAGCCGCAAACCCAACCCTGATGGCCACCTGCCATGAATAGCGAACCATATATAGTATATACCTCATCGACCAACGCGTTTGTGGGAAATCCTTAAAAAGCGAAGCGCATTTCTAACGACGCAAAAGGTCCAACTGACAACCAATATTTTGCACCAAGACGCACTCGTAATAACTGGCTTAAATACATAAGCCGCACCTATGAAAACAAAATGAACACGTTTTTTGACCGTTTGCGAGACATCGAGCAGCCCGGTTCGTTGACGCGGCGTCTTCAACGGACAGCAGGAAACCAGACCGGGTAATGGGCCCAAATAAAGGTATACCGCATACTGTTCACTTCTCCGCTTCGTCCATGTGTTGTCCGCATCGTGTGAGCCGGTAATGGAGGAACTGTCGAAGGGGTAGTGCGCCGAGCAAATGTTGACGAAATACTAAACTGCTTCACTAGTTCGGCAGTTAAGATTTGCCTAGTGTGAAGGACGGCACGTAATGATCGTAGCTCGGTTACCCGAGAATTGACAGAGCGGATAAAAAAATGCAGACGGTATAGCTCTGTTATACGCGGAATATTGTGCAGCAGCAGGACGTTTTAACATGACTGTGTTTGTTGTATCTCAATGAATAAACTTCTTTTTCTTGCTGACTTAATCAGGCGGCCGCGCTTCCAAACCTCACAGCGCATCTTCTTGGCAGAGACGACCCTTTTTAAGGCAATGGTTTTACCGACTATGGCGTTGGATACGAGTCGCACTTTGTAGAGTAGTTTGCCACACGGACGCCTCTCACCCGCCCACATTCGGAAAGATCCAAGGTCAAATCGGCTTCAGACATGGTGTTTTTAGGAGAAGGCGGGCAGTAGTGTTGCACCACTAAAAGAGTAGAAAGTGACACGCGCATTAAAAATAGTCTTATGCTCCATTTGGTTGTCAATCCCTTTCGTTTACTGAATTTGTTTTCTTTCACTGTCACACACACACACACACACACACACACACACACACACACACACGCACACACACACACACACACACACACACACACACACACACACACACACACACACACACACACACACACACACACACACACACACACACACGCACACACACACACACACACACACACACACACACACACACACACACACACACACACACACACACACACACACACACATTATAGATATATATGCTTTATCGTCCGAAAAAATGTCAACTCCAGCTTGGACTCCAAAAGCGTGCCAAACAAGATTGAACACAAAGTAACCAAATCGAAGTTTTTACGAATGTGTCCTGCTAGCTGCCGAGGAAACTCCCACGAAGCACCATCAGGGGCTGATGTCCCGCTAGCTTTAACAACAAAAAAAAAAAAAAAAAAGAAAGAAAATGGTAGCAACAGAATCTAGACGCTATATCAAAGTAACCCGAACAGAGCTCCGGCTATTTCACCCGTTCAGCCTTTCGCCAATATAAAATAAAATAAAAAAATTGTGCGCTCCCAGTCAACTTGCTCGCCGTGCTGAACATACAAACTTTCCACTTTTAGGGCGCAGCCTGAGAGAAACTCACGAGCCGTTAGGAAGAGCGCTCTGGAGGAGGAAATTTAATCACCGCGGAGAAGGAAGTGAAGTGCAGGGCAAACATGTAACGCTGTCGCCCCCCAGCTAACAACAACGCAAACAAGGAGAAGCTCCACCGAGCGCTCGAGACCGCTCAAGGTTAGAAGAGAGAGAGAGGCAGACGGGGTAAGAGTGGTGCACACATGCACGCGGAAAGTGGCATACAGCTGTTCGGCCAGTTGCATGCAGTAACAGTGAATAGTGGGCTAATTTGAGCGGACTCGCTCAATCAAACGAAGCCCAAGTGCAACTAACACGAAACGAAACGAAGCGCGTGAAAACTGGGAAATGCGAAGTAACATCCACTATCCAATTATTCTTTCCTCGTTAAGCGAGGGAAGTAAGAGTAGAACAGAAACCTGGCCAAGGTAGGGTACGTAGCGTTCACCGTACCGATGATGAACCTGGGCTGTATAGACGGCGGTGTGAATCAGTCGGGTTAATTTGAATTGTACATTTGCAATTCTGTACCGTGAGCAAACATCGCACGTCACAAGGGTTCAATTTAAATTGTGCCTGAATCCAAATACGACCTCCGAGGCCGGGATTAGACGCCGCGTCCTCGTGGAACAGTAGCCGCACGAACAAACCACTGGGCTATCAAGGTGGACTAAGCAATACACCGGAAGGGACGGAGCCCAGTTAACACTGGACACACGGCAATAACTAACGCTTCCAAATCATCGACTATGTGTGCATTTTTGTTAAGCAACGTACCACACTATTCCGATGTGGCTGCCCTGCGTCCCCCATTCGAACACTAAAGTGCGCTCGCGTGCGCCCCGAAGATATAATCTTCAACGAAGTCAGTAAATCGTATTAAACGGGCACTCATGTGCTTCGCCTCCGTCCAAATGCTACGTGGTACCAGACACCGCTATGATATATTAGTAAAACCATAATTACCGACTGAGAACAAAGTCAGCACCACACTAGGCAGAGCGCATAGTTCGGAGTCGTATGTCTGGCTGAGCTCGGCTGCTCAACACCATAGCTGCTAGCAGCTGCCAGGCAGTGAGGAAGGGCATTACATCTACTACGGCCGCTCCATGGATCAGCATCAACAAGCCATGCAACCTATGTCGTCACTTCTTCGCCGAAGCATAACAATTTCCTTGTCCTTGCACAATTTCGCTCCGCGTCATACACTGCGTAGTGCTATGTGTATTGTGTGCGTTGACTACTCCGTACTCCCTGGCTGCCGGAATAGAAAAAAAAAAAAAAACTCTCCTGCACCATCAACGCCAATTTCTTCGGGCCACCAAAGTGGAAATCTCATTCACTAATATTCAGTCCGTCTCACGCAAGAATCCCTCGTTTCGCCACTTTAATCCCAACTGCCATGTTGGCGCTTCACTTAGCGCCGGCAGTGTCAGGTGTCGCACACTTTCCGGGAAAACTTGAGAGCATGACTCTGTGGCTGGCCTAGCGCCAGCTACGGCCGCCTAGCAGCGTGAACACATAGACCACGACAGGTGGCCCACGGACTGCGGTGCAGCCGGCGGCAAGACAGCATTCTCGAATTGCAACAGGCACAAGTGGGCAGACAACGAGAGTGCCGGTTGGCGGACCGTAATTAAGCATGCGAAAAGAAGCGGTAACTACTGGTGGGGGTGTAATAAAGGGAAAGGCGCGCAGTGCCTGTTATACTCTCGGTGTCACAAGAACTGCATTATGAGGGTAAGGAGAAAGAAAGAAAGAAAGAAAGAAAGAAAGAAAGAAAGAAAGAAAGAAAGAAAGAAAGAAAGAAAGAAAGAAAGAAAGAAAGAAAGAAAGAAAGAAAGAAAGAAAGACCAGTCAACACTGTGGAGGCAGGAGGAAGAAGAAGAGGAACTTTGTGAAAGACACCGAATTTATTTCCCACCCGGGGCTTTCTCAGGCCGGCACTAGCGCATGCGTTACAGGCTCCATTTCTCATAAGCGTTTACGCTCCGCTTGTTTCGTGTGCAATCACTTTCGAAACTAAAACGCAACTCCACGAAACGCTCTTTTTAGTCGGCCATACCGCACTCCTGCGTAAGGCGCTTCAGCGAACACCAGAGCTAAGATTCACGAGGGAGGCGTCAAGCAGACGGTGGCGGTGCTTTGCGGGCGTGATGCACGCAGGCCGCGCACGTATAAGCACATGCACTGCGCACGGCATCGCAGAAAGCATGGCATTGATAAAATAACGGAGCTCTCCCGAGGCGTGACCGAGAGGCGAGGTTATTCCAAGGGCGCCCCCTCTAAATCGCGCCCGTTGATGGATAAGAAAAAAAACAGCAAAACATAAAAAGCGGGCGACCAGCCCCGCGCTTACGTAATGCCGAGATGCGGATAGAAACACTCCGTGGGGACGAAAAGCTAGACTAAACATGCCGAACGAAATTGCGTGGGCCCGTCAGTCACGGATATGGAGAGCAGCCGAGGCAGACTTCCTCGAACCCGTCCCCCGCCGTCCCGAATCGCGGAGATGCTGTCATGCGTGGCGCGGGCACCGACGTGTGACCGCTTTTCTGCTTGTTTTGTTTTTCTTTTGCGTCACCTTTTTCCGCCACGCGTGCAAAATCATGTTGATTTAGTGCAGCTCTATCCTTATTTTCTTCGGCCATATTCGCGTGCGCCCGTCTCGGAAAGGCAGACAAGCGAGAATGCCCAGAATGAAAAGCTGTAGCATATGTATATCCTTGACGTCTTTATGATCTTGAAAATAAAAAAGTTGAGACAGCGACTTCTCGCTGAAAAGCGAGGGGTGCCGAGAAAAGCGAAATGAAACAACGTATAAAAAGGGCCAAGTATGAGCCCGAGAAGATGTGTGTACGTGTTCTCTGTTTGTCTAAAAGTTCAGGTTTGAGTGGATTTGAACGAGCACAGGACGGTCCGCTCTTAAATCCAGTGTCACGCATTGCCTATTTTAAGCAGTCTAATTTTCCAGCCGTGGGGCAAATACACATCGACCAACTTTTCACAACGCCATCGTTTAAGTTGACGCTGACCGTTCTTCGCGTAGCTGAGACGTCCTCGGGGCAAAAAAGCGTAGCACAATAGGACCCAACGCATGCAGTCTTCGCGACAAACGGAGATTAACTGTACCTGAGCACGCTTTCATGCAGTTCCTATATGGTTGCTCTTCGACGTACTAACCGTGCTACGGCAAAGCCCCCCAGTTCACTCTAAAAAAAATAATAAAAAGTTCATGTAAAGCTTCTAGTTTTACAGGTGGGCTTGGCGCAAGACAGACGAGTACAAGAGAGGGGCACAAGACAAGCGCCACCTGTAAATCATGACCTACCAACTGGCCCAGAACTCCACTTCGCTAAAGATTCCATAGTGCTTTCAGGTTTAGTGTGTACGTATTGCGCGGTATGGTAAGTACGGCAAGACGGTATACAGCATGCCGTGCTTAACGCACTATACGCGTGAGAGACGCCGCAGTGTATGACTCCAATTATTTCGGCCATGCGCGGGTCTTTGACGCGCGATGACGTCGAGCGAAACACGCGAAGTCGGGAAAAAACTCGACTACGGCAGTTTCGGTGCGCAGGCAGAAAACAGAAAAAAAAAAAAGAAAAAGAAAACTAAACTGAATCCTGTCACAAAGTATAGCCACAAATTTCACGAACGCAGGAAGTGTCGGTGGCGAAGAACTGCTTGTTTAGGCCGGCAATTGCTTGCGCAAGGCGGCGGGAACAGCAATGCCGTCACGTATACTGCAGACACACAAGGTGCACCCTTTGTCAAAAGTTACGAGCCCAGGGGGTCTACTCCAGAGCCCTACTATTTGGCTCGTAATGCATTTCCAGGTTTCCAAATTTGCTGAAGGCATTAAGAGTTTTCGTCCTACCCCCTCCAATGGCTAGCACTTCCACGGATTGCTAAAGAAGTTATAATATATGGCTTAAAATCAAACCCTCTGGGCTCTAAACTTTTGACAAAGGCTGCATGGCTGCATAGCTGCATAGTGACTGCATAGTGCGCCTCTATACGCATGTACAGGTAGCAGCGCTGTATGAAAGTGAAACGAAGAAAAAATATGCCCGCCACAGCAGCTGCAGCAGTTATATGCGGCAGTGGAAACACCTGCGATATTGACAGCGGCTGGATGCCAGCTACCAGAGATGCTCTAGTATTTGCAATGCGCACTTAAGTAATCCGCAGAACTCGATCGCTAGACCACTGATCATGTTTTTTTTTTTTTTTTTTTTTTTTGTTAACGCAACGTTCAGCTTTGGTATTCCAATAAAATTCGATGCCAATAACAAAGGTTTTATGTTGAAATAATCGTTCCAACGCTTAGGAGATGTACGCTAGGACGAGACAGAGGAAATACCGTAATTAATCGCGTATTGGGTGTGCTCGAATAAATCTCAAAATGTAGCTATATCAAACGGTGAACAGCTTTTTCGCTCGCGTGAAAGACGCACCCGTGCCTTTTGGCGCGCAGCCGGCTGTTAATGACAATGAGTGCTATAACAGGTGCCCTTTCTTGAACGCCGAAAGCGTGAAGTGTAATAAAGTGCCGTCTGTGGAACGACTAATACCACTGTCACACGGACAATTAGGATCGCGATCGCTAACGACCGTAATTGAAATTTCAGGCGCTGTCGAGATAGACCGTGCTGTTCGTGCTCACTCGATTCCGATCAACAAGTTAGATCGCTACACAAGAGATGGCGCTACGCGCACGATGAACACAGTGACCCTAGGTGAACATAGATGAACATAGAGTCACTGATGAGCATAGATGAACACTGTGATTTGTTTGCAGTATGTATATAAATATACAAGCTTGATTAAAACTGTTCTCCTTTTTCTGGCCTGATGTTTCACTGGACGAGTAGCAGTCGTGTGCCCCATGCAGGACAACGGGTGACTAGCACACGCGAAAACTGCCAAACGTTGTTGTGCCTGCAAGTTTGGTTACTACTGCCAAACCCCGCAATTGGTGCGGAGAATTTGAACATAGCTTTGTACGTAAATTTGTGCGATTTGAACTGCAAAGTTATTCATTTTAAAATTATGTTTTATGATAAATATTTTGAGTAACTCTTACATTCAGTTTAGGTGGTACATTGGATCAATGTCTGCGAATGAAAGTGGCAACGACAGCTCGACCTCGGTCAAGGCGATAGAGCAGGATCGTGGGGTATCGCGATTGAATTCGCCGTGTAGAAATGCCGGATCCGTATCGAGCTCGATTTTGATCGACTTGATCACGATCCGAAGCACCGATGTGACAGCGGTATAATATACTCGCGTTGCGGGACGACCGAGTCGAAGCACCGGTGTGACAGGGGTATAATATACTCGCGCTGCGGGACGACCGAGTCGAAGCACCGGTGTGACAGCGGTATAATATACTCGCGTTGCGGGACGACCGAGTCGAAGCACCGGTGTGACAGCGGTATAATATACTCGCGTTGCGGGACGATCGAGTCGAAGCACCGGTGTGACAGCGGTATAATATACTCACGTTGGGGGACGACAGAGTAGGCAAGAAGGACGTTTATCGAGTAAAACAAGACCCCTGGTGAAGCATTCTTTTTTGAACCTGTATCTATAGCTCCCTATGTTTTTTGGTTTCTGAGCCTGTACCTACGCATGTTTTCTTCTATCCATGCGCCTGTATTTGTATTTAGTTTGGTTATGCTTCCACATGATCGCAGTATTACCAAACAAACAAACAAAAATAACAGCGTTTGGCAAGCTGTGCACTCTCCGAAATGAAAAATTGGTTCTGAGGAAAGGACACACGCATTATCTGTCTCACTTCTTGGTGAGCACCAATGCTTACAACTAACTACACACAGCTGTAGGTATACGTCTTGGTCAAAAGAGCTGAAGCCAAATCATTTTCATCTCAGTTTTGTAAATGGAGCCGTGACGCCATCATCAAAGGCTGAACGACCTTAAAAATGCTGGGAAATGGTTTCTTGTCGCAGCAACAAGTCGCAAAATGAGGCAGTGAAATAACGGCCTCATTTTGCGACTGAGACAAAAATTTTTCGGCTTTAAGACTTCTGACCAGCACTGTACACGTATGTCATCGGTTCAAATCCTTATCATGAACTAACCACCACCAAGATGACTAACAAACAGATGTCAAATGCGAAGCGAAATGACATAGGAGACCACTCTGAACATTGCAGAAAGAGCGGTTGCTTCACAATTTTTATGCGAAAGCAGATGCATATATTCTTTTTTTCGACACGTTTTGAACAATTTCACGTTAATTTCGAATATGCGTACATCGCTAATCAAGCTTTTTACGTGCAATAATAGAGTGAAAACTAAATATCATGCTGTGGATCACGAATTGCAAAGCACACCAAACATTAACATATATTCAAAAACTACAAAAAAAAAACATTTTCGAAATAAATAGTACGTCAGGCACCATCTCAGGAAATAACCTCAGTCCTCTGAAAATACTGTTACGGGGAAAAAACAAGGCTCACTGATCTGTTACTCAATGTGTGCGCAGCGTACACCCCCCCCCCCCCCTTTCCCCCCTCTAACTATGCTTTCCGTATAGCGTTGTTCTCCTATATCAACATGCATTTATTTGTTAGTCTTATGTGTGTGTGTGCGTGCGTGTGTGTGTGTGTGTGTGTGTGTGTGTGTGTGTGTGTGTGTGTGTGTGTGTGTGTGTGTGTGTGTGTGTGTGTGTGTGTGTGTGTGTGTGTGTGTGTGTGTGTGTGTGCGTGTGCGTGTGCGTGTGCGTGTGTGTGTGTGTGTGTGTGTGCGTGTGCGTGTGCGCGCGCGCGAAACCAGAAGAAAAGTAGAGTAAGCCTCGAGCTGAAAGCGGAAGTTTCTGAAAGTTCCACTTATAACTGGAACCTATGTGTAATGAGATTAAGAGTGTATCCTCGTCGCAATTGGAACATTTTGTCTGCCAAGAGATATGTCTTCTCGAGTGCAATAGCAGCGAAACGCTTACGTTGGCGCCCACTTTTCCCACTTGTACAGCAGCAAAGATGCGCAATATGCTGGCGATAAACAACGGCAAGGTAAAACAGTGGAAAGTGTGGCGGCGTGTATAGCTGGACACATTGTTTCTTACAATATGCAAGTTACCGCTGAAAAAAAAAAAATTGTTTAAACACCATTTAGTTAGAGGGGATCTAATGGCGCATTTATAAGCCATGATGGGCCACTTAGCCAACATTTATTTTACAAAAAGATATTTTTAAATATTTTATATACTTCATTTCAGGCCTCAGCAGAAACACAAAAATGCACAAAGAAATTGCAACAGTTAGTATAGCAAACGATAATATCTCTAACGGAGCCGATATCATATGCGTTGTCGGCTGGTTCTCGATGTGATAGGAAGAGGACAAGTAAAACCCAGTCCTTGCTCTCTGACATTGCTGCAGGAATTTAAATCTGTAAATAAAGTGGCAATACGCAGCGGCGCTAGCTTCGCATATTCTATGACCGCAGAGTACGTAAGATAGCAGTATGAAGATTCGTCGTCTCATGAAAGCGCTAAGTAAAAATTTTTTTATGCGACTTGGCAGATTTTCCTGCAGCCTTAGCGCCTTCACAGGATAGTACAGTAGTAGTATAAGAATTTTATTCTACCAAACATTACGGGCAGAGAATCCGATAACATAGCCTCACCAGACGAGATTCAAAGATCGGATTACCGGAGGCAATATAACTAATGTTCTGATGGCCGAGCGACCCCAGGAAAGCGCACAATTTTTTTTTGTGTTTTCAGCCACAGGTCCAACAGTTTTTCTCTGTTTTTTCATGGTCCCTGCGAGGGACCTTTCGGCCTTCAAAAACAAGCAAGAAATATTTTTGACGCATTTTTAAATATTTGCATATAATAATGAGGATCTAAATCAAGATTACAAATCTAATAAAGTACGATTAACGTGGGCGCTGATAAACCGCTCGGAGCAGAGATCAATTCAAACATAGCAACATGCTCGCAAGGCTGCTCAAGCACGGCTTTCGTGAAAAAGAAAAGATACAAGAAAAGAAAAAGGAGAACACATTCGACGAGACAACGCGAAGACAGTGGAGCGAGCCCAGGCCAGAGAGGTGATAAGCACAAGATGAGAGCCTTACTGGCTCTAGACCTCACCAAAGCATTTTATAACATACAACATGACTCAATCCTTGACGCCCTCTCCAGCATAGGGGTAGGAGAATGCACCCACTCATATATCGCAACCTTTCTCCGCGACTGCACGGCGGAACTCAAACACGGTCCTACAGAATCCCCCATGTTCTCTATAGGGAATCTCGGAGCACCCCAGAGATCAGTCCTCTCCCCGCTAATATTTAACATCCCCTTCATCCCGATGGCTCACAAACTAACACAAATTCCAAACCTCTCCCACACCCTCTATGAAGATGATATTACCCTGTGGATAACCACGGAAAATGTAGGAAACGTAGAGGACACTCTTCAAGCAGGAGCGGATGTAGTGGCAACGCAGCAAGATCCATCGGCCTAGCGTGTTCCCCCACTAAATCAGAACTCTTTAGTGGGGGAACACGTCGGGGGAACCAAACCGTCGCCTTACCAAGTAAAAGCATGCCTCCATACACATCACCATAGATGGGCTTCAAGTGCCCGAGGTTAGCAAACTTCGAGTTCTGGGAATGTTCCTGCAAAATAATGAACTCAACACAGAAACTATCCTGAAACTGACTATCACCACCCATCAAATTATCAGACCCATCAAACGAAAAGCGAACAAGCACAGAGGCATGCGAGAGCACGATCTCCGGCGCCTTGTACAGGCGTTCGTCATCAGCCGAATGGTCTATTCACTCCCGTATCTCTATCTTACAAAGGCAGAAACTGAGGAAGTGGATGCACTCATTCGTCAGGCATACAATACAGAGGTGGGCATTTGACCTCAAAAAGTGCAACCTCACCTCAACTTCAATAAAAATTTCCTGACCTCACTCAACCTCAACCTCACGCTTTGAGGTTGAGGTTTGACCAGGTGACCTCACCTCAATTTTTCTGATGCCACCACCGACCTCACTCAACCTCACCTCAAACTCAAACTGTGAGTTTGAGGTCGGTCGCTCGACCTCAAAAAATAGAAAATAAAAAAAAATAAAAGGTTTTTCACTTGAGAACACTAACTATAAAACGTCATGGCACAAGTCCTGTACAATGGCACGCCAGAATGACGACATAAATTTTAAACAACACTGAATATGATGAGGGTTACTTGTAAAGTAAAAAAATTTAAATGAACATTTGCCGGCGGGGCTACTGATTCATAGCAGGCTGACCTAATAACGGCAGTATAATTGGTCAGTTTCAACTCTTCAAATTTTATTTTTATTTGTTTTGATATGGTGACTTTCGACCTAATTCCCGCTCTAATGCTTATGTGTCCTTGGTGGTGCTGGATGCGAACTCCCGAAGGTCTGCAGTGAAACGTCGCACATATCTGTGACCATCAAATAGTGTTTCCTCATGACAAGCAAGTCATAATTTCTTGGTGAAGACATTTTCCTGCGATTTGAAATCGAATCGGATGACAAAATCACAAACAATCTAATGTTTCTTCAGTGTAACGTCTCTGTTACAAAAAAAAAAAAAGTAGATCGACCACTTGCGTATATATGGAAGTTGTAGTACCATAAACCGGAAGCTTTCCTGGTTAACCTCTCTGCCTTCTCTCTCTTTCTCTCTCTCTCTGTAGTACCATAACATTCTTTTATCAAACTGACTTCTAACGTGGGACTTATCACAAGAGGCGGACAGAACAAAATGTTGCCATATGCAGAGGCGCTTAGTTACGAAAAGGTAAAGCGTGCTTGACTTTTGACATTGCGCTACTTTCGATAATCCTGACGAGTGGGTTGTGCTGTATAGAACAAACGCCGTGACAAATTATTGGGAAGATTACCCTCCCTTCTACTTATAATAACTAACGGTGAATTTGCAGCCCCAAAACATTCCTTTTATCATTGATGTAAGTTAAAGAAATAATACGTTGGATTAGCGATAATTCGCACATTACCTTGAGATGCCGAGAGAAGCTCAAAAGCTGGTTTCCTAGTCCACACAGTTTCTTGTCGCAGTGAATGCATTCCAAGTTTACAGTGCTTTTCGTTTCTTTTGCATGGCTATTGTAACGGAAATGGCCTTCGATGTCTTCGTCAATTCGACAACTGCGCGCGCACACATCATCGTCGGCATATTTAGATTTTTTCGCTATATCTGCCATAACCACACCTGCCATAACCGCACCCATGTCATACACCCTCGACTCCGAATGCAACAATGCGATAGACCTCGAAGGAGAAGGGCAGACCTCAGCTGGAAAGGGCGGAAACTTCCGTCATAAATTACAGCAAGTCGCCGACCACGGCATGGCTGCGTGTCTTCGCTTGAAAAATACGGCCACGGTAAATGGCGAAGAACAGAGCATGTCGTTTAGATACTGCCTTTTTTTTTTTTTTGCCGATTTCGGGCGGCTCACTGACGCCGTTTGGGGGGTGACTTCCAAGCAGACGTTCCAGGAACGATTGGTGTCGATGAGAACGTGGGGCTAAGACGCCAGCTTCTAGTCGCGACGAGACAACCACGCCCACTGGGAGAATGAAGCGCGAACACTTAACTCATGCTACGGGAGTTGTTTCATTTTTTTTCGACTGCACAATATTCGTCAAAAGAGGAAGACTAGCTGGTGGTGAGCAGGGTGGCAACGCGTCTACAGGGAGGAAGAGCAGAGTTTGAACACTGACTAGCGTTTCCCTCCTGCGAAACGATGAGATGCCTGCATGGTCGACAAGCGACAGAAGTCCGCGCTGCCGCCGCGGCGTTCCGAGAAGCGAGAAGGGCCTGTCTTTATATTTCTTTAGACCAACAGGAATACGCCAGACGGAGGTATAGCGCACAACCAAAAGTTAAAGTAAAAAAAAAAAAAAAGAAAAGAATGTTGCGAGAGGACGAATCTGAGAATTGTCTTTTCTGATTTTTTTGTTTTTTTTTCTTAGGAGGAAGGGGGGAGGGGGAAGGGGAAGGGTGACGACTGGCCGTACCGCAGAAAAGCGGCCGGTTATGAGTAAACGCGGGTGCACAAACGCGAGAGGAGGCACTGGTAAGTGACCACACAAAACGAAAACAAGAAGTGAGGAAAAATAGGGGTGGTGCAAATGTACTGAAAAACTAACGAGAAGAGGAGACGCAGATCTTCACTCGCGCATTCACACGCTCGAGCACCGCGCACACAACTCGCTCTCTCGCCCACACTGCCACTGCCCTTGTAACTCTCGGCCCCGTTGACAGAAACGCACTTAAAAATACCTAAACTCACAAACTCCCAGAGGCGCGCGTATGTGCAGTGGCTTACTTTCCAAGAAATGCCGAGGGGTTCCCGGGTCCGCGCTTTGTCCGCTAGTTGAGATCGGACACCGGCTGCGGAGCCGAAAGAGCAGAAGCCAGCTTAGGAACAAAAGGCGCGCCCGCCACTTTGGCTGCAAGCTGTAAAACGGAGGGGAGGCCCTCGATAAACAAACATGTAAATGAAAAAGGCGCAAGCTCACGTAGAGTATGAGAATGACTGCAAGCAGTCGTCAGTCACCTGTCTGTTCTTCAATGATTCTTCGAGAAGGGCACATTAAATTTATTTTTATGTAAGGGTTAATTTAATGTCTAGTGACTAATAATAATAATAATAATAATAATAATAATAATAATAATAATAATAAAAGAGTGGATTGCACTGATACAACTACGATCTACCGTCCTATTGCTTTCTTTCGTTTTAACTCGTACCATACACAATAGCAAAAGCAGATTTTATTTACTAAAATACAGTCTTCGAGGGGTGACTTCTCGTCAAGCCATTTATCTCTCTTCTGCATCCTTGTTCTTTCCATATGCCTCTTTGAAACCTCCTCTCTCGTGCCATCCTCCCCAAGCAATTCCTTGGTTGCTGGATCTCGCGCTTCCCTCTTTTCTACTATTCTAGCTTTTTTTTTTTTTTTCCGAGAAGTCGACATACCCACGTAGGTCTGGAAACCCTTCGAGTTTGCGCAGACTTTCTTCACTTCCCAAACTCGCTCGGAATGGTGGCGAGATCTTGTTTCACCTTCTTTCGAGTCTGCAGCCGTCGTCCAACCCCACTCGTTTGCCGCGCTGCGCTTTACGCCCCCCCCCCCCCCCTCCTTTTTTTCGTGTCGAACGCAAACGCATAGACGCAAACTGTTCGTTACGTGTGCGTTGGTAGCCAAAAGAGTGTACCCGACAGGCATTATGAAAGGTGTTTTTCCGGCTATTTTATCGCTGTGGGAAACAATAATTTCGGCCTCACAAGCCGACCTCACTAAGTTACGACCTCACTCAACCTCAAACTCACGCATGAGGTTGAGGTCTCATTTGCTGACCTCACTCAACAATATTTCAGGTGTTGCCGACCTCACCTCAACTTCACCTCACTCCGTGAGGTTGAGGTCATTTTGAGGTTGAGGTTGACCTCATGAGGTCGAAACCTCATGAGGTTGCCCACCAACAGCACTTCACCTCCCGAAACATACTCCTACCACACGCCTCCTAAACGTGGGAGTACACAACACAATCCAAGAACTAGTGGAAGCTCATCGTATACTGCCTAGATCAACCGACTTTCCTCCACAGAGACGGGCAGGTTCATTCTCGCACCACTAAAACTCCAACCAATTGGCCCACCCATTGAAAACAGCCACCCAGTCCCCCAACACATCCGGAACAACCTTACCGTACAACCCCTACCTAAACATATGCGCCCTGCTCACCACAAAGCACGACGAGAAGCTCGAGCCAAGGCTTACACAAAGCACACGCGACTGACACCGAAGCGGCCTACGTAGACGCGGCAGAGTAGTCCCCCCATGGCATATGTCATCAGTGTGATTTCTAATAACTTCAATCACGTAATTTCTGCCTCTGTCAAAGCAAAAACGTCGACAAAAGCCGAAGAGGCAGCCATAGCGCTAGCCATCTCCTCTTCCACTGCCACACTAATTTTCAGCGATTCTAAAACGGCCATTCAAAATTTCGCAAGAGGGAAAATACACCCAGTCGCCCACCAAATCTTAACATCTGGTTCCACGGCTCCCCGACCCATTCACATCGTCTGGGTACCAGGCCATGCAGGCAACCCCGGTAACGAGGCAGCCCACTCAACTGCTCGAGTGCACGTCAACCGAGCGGGGCATACCGAAGACTGGGGAAGCACGCGAGACAGACTTGTCACCTATCATGACACAACACTTCACTACCGAGAACAACGACTCTTATATCCCCCACCTCATACCTCTCTCTCAAAACCCCAGCAAATAATCTGGAGACAGCTACAAGCCAAAACCTTTCCCTCCCCATTTTGGCTGGCCTTGGAAGTTGGCACAGCCCGGCCGGTACAACCCCATATGCTTTCTATGTGGCGCACCTAGAGCCACCTTCAATCACATCATGTTTCTATGCGAAGATTTCAAGCCACCGCCCCAATGGGGCCTCACGGGCGAAAAGGGTTGGGAGATCGCGGTCTCCAGCTCGGACCCAACAGAGCAAAAGATGCTGGTTGACTGGGCTGAAGCGGTCGCTGCCAGGCACGACCTGACAGACACCAGCCGGGATCAGGAACCACATCAATTCTTACAATGTACCCTGACTCCCACAATAAATGTTTTACCACCACCAGCACAAGATGAAATTCTCACATATACCGGTGAAATATGAAACGCACAAGTATTCGGAGAGCTTCACGTCCGAGCCTTTGGAGAGCCTAAAATCAGAAATCAGATCACTACGTGATTTAGACCATGACCTGTACAACGTTAATTTAAGGCTGTGTCATCTATCATTACAGAAGCCATCTTAAGCAACTGTGCTTGAATTAACGTGCGAACAAGGTATATACCAGGTTAGCGTTTAGAAAATGACACAGAAGCAGTATTGGAGAAATTAGTCGCGGTTCAGGTGTCCACAGAAATAAGTGTGACAGATGCTGCGCATTTTCCTTCCTGTGAACCAATTATTATTTTATTGTTATTTGATAAATCAGACAATAAAGCCACCAACGTCAGTGTACATGCGTATGTTAACGCAATAAGGGTTACGCGATAACGCAATCACTGATGTATGACAACAAAAGCGTGGACAGAGAGAAAAGCCAATGTGAAATTGGTGACGAAAGATTAATGTGATGATTAGTGGAAATAAGGTTACGTACTCTGAACGCTGGGTAAGGAAATTTACCGCAATAGCAACGGCGCAATGGTGCTTGCTCCCGACGTGGATCGTGTTCAGCTTCCGATGTTAAGCGCTTGCGCCCTTGATGTTTAACTTTAGGAGAAAGAGAAGCGGGAGTTATAACCGAGTGCATACGGGCTATACGTCGTCGACTGCTCTCTGCCTCGCTGCCGCACTAGATAAACTTGCCACGCTCTGCTGTTTCGTGTTCAGAGAGCTGTCTTCTTTTTCCATTGCGCCTGCGTTCACGCAGGCATCAATATGCGAGAAGTGCGCATGCGCGTATAATTAAAGCAGCTTGAATTGTGCGAATGCTCATTACTCTGAATTTGCGGGAAAATCAACGGTACGCAACTCAAACGCCCATTCCTGGTATGCAGCATGTGCGTGGCGTCATAGTATGTATATATAAAAAAAAGAAGAAAAGCTCTACTTTCATTCGTGCACTACCTGTATAGTGAAGCGAGCGTGCTCGCTCTGTGCACGTTGTCGCGATAAATACAACTCGAAGAAAGAAAGAAAGAAAGAAAGAAAGAAAGAAAGAAAGAAAGAAAGAAAGAAAGAAAGAAAGAAAGAAAGAAAGAAAGAAAGAAAGAAAGAAAGAAAGAAAGAAAGAAAGAAAGAAAGAAAGAAAGAAAGAAAGAAAGAAAGAAAGAAAGAAAGAAAGAAAGAAAGAAAGAAAGGAAAAGAAACGGGAGGTGCTGACGAGTCTGCCAAACATGTAGCGCCCGAAAAAAGATCACAGCCCTTGCGCCGCTAACTCTGGATAACACCACAGGGCCGCTTCAGAAAGCAACATCCGAAACGGCCAGAGAAACGAAGCGTGCGCTCACAAAGAGAGACAAAGTCGAGACAGGCTAGGAAAATGAGAAGACACCCTAGACGCCGCGGGGGAGCTGCGCGGACGGGGACGGAGGCGAAAGGGTGGAAAGATACGGCAGATGCACCGAGACTAGCAGAAAGAATGAGCAAGGGGGGGGAGAGAGAGGGGTGGCATAGGAGGACGAACCCAAACCGGCAAACTGTCACCCGCGAGAAGAAACACTCGTACGCTGCGCAATGCCGACAGTCGCAAAGAGGACGGGCTTCCTCCCCCCTCCCCTTTCATTACGCCCCCTCTCATCCACTCGTTTTTGCCCTTGCTGTCTTCCTCCCCTCCCCGTAATCTCGGCGCATAGCTCGGCTCCCCAGACAGTAAACACAAGCGGAGATACTCGGATGGAAGAGGCTGTGCTCCCCCCGCTCTTCGCTTTCACCGTTCCTCGCACGAGCAAAAGTCGTCGGGCAGGCCTGTCGCCGCCGCTCTCTGATCAGTACGAGAACTCTGAAGCTTTGTGCACCCGGTCTCCCGCAGTGCAGCGCGGTGTTGTCCCATCAGCTGCGTCAACGAGGCAGCTGCTTGTGTTAACGCTCCATTCGCGACTGCAAGCGCTGCTGCGGTTCTTCGATTTGCATATGCAAAGAACGGCAGAGCGACGCCGTTAATTCGCAACCAGTCGTTTCGTGGGTGCTTTTGTTTCCGAAGCCACAACACAACGCCACAGTTACGCGGCTTATGTTCCATTAACGAATGAAAAGCGAAACGAGCCAGGAAAAGACAGAGCTCGTGAAGCTATCTTGGAGAGAAGCAAAAATTCCTAGACGGAACAACGGGCATGAGAACCACGGCGCAATTTCGCAGTGCCCATTAGACAGCACCCGTGCAATTTGGAGAAATCACAGGAAAGAACACGCTGGTCGAAACAGAAAACGAGAAAAATAAATTAAAAACTCTTACCCCGAACCGCATTGCGAGCAAAATGTGATGAAGGGAGGTACACTAGAGCCCCTGGTGGTTTGTGGGATTTAACGTCCCAAAGCGACGCTGTAGTGGAGGACTCCGGAAATTTTGACCACCTGGGGTTCTTTAACGTGCACTGACATTGCACAGCACACGGGCACCTTGCTTTTCGCCTCCATTGAAAAGCGGCCGCCGAGGCCGGGATTCGATCCCGCGTCCTTGGGCACAGTAGTCGAGCGCCGTAACCGCTGCACCACCCCGGCAGAGGTACATTAGAGCCCCTGATTACATGAACAGATGGCAGACAAGTTCTGAGCGCTCACGAAACAAAGCTTCATCCTAACCCTGTTCAAGCCTAACACGCGGACCAACGAAAACGCACAGACCACACAGTACCGCGTACCGTTTGCAGCCTACGAGATGGCTACGCCTACTTAGTCTTTCTCGCTTTACAACGCTGGCTGACAGGCACCAACTCTACAAATAACGACTTCATCACGCAGCAACGTATGACCCGTTGCCAACGGTGCAGGGCCTCGTAAGACTTATCAGTCATATGGCATAATGGTTCCGTTAAAGGCTCCTGCTCCATGACCATCTGAATTGAACCTATACTCCTGATCATGGCCAATTATACACATGACACCGATGACTCGACCGCTTTTATAGCATTACACCTTAGCTTCTTCGACGCTCGAAAACTGCGGCGCATTACGCAAGCGTCCCTGCATCTTTCTCGCCTCCTGTGCATTCCCGCTGAAACAAACATTCCCAACACAGCAACAGAAAAGAGCGAGAAGAGGGAGCGCGAACATTCGCTTGCACCCAAGCATTAACAAACAAACGTAACTAAAGACAACAAAAAGAAAACTACGAAACACTGATTATATCTCTCTCTCTCTTTCTCTCCTTTCACCGATCAATTTTCCTACGAAGCACAGCGTCAGGAAGCGGCGCCCCCGCGAAAGCGCGAACAAATTAAGGTTAGGAAGATGCGCACCCAATTGCGAGTCACGCAAAGGACAACGTGTAGCGCGCGGGGACAGTTTTATCGCACCAATTCCACGCTTCTCGCGTCAAGCGACGGGCAGCCGGGGGGAGAGTGGCTTCGCACATCGCCGCCGCAACGACGTAAACAAGCCGCAATCGATATTTTCGTTTTCACGGCCTTTGGAAATTCTCATTTCCTCGGGTAGGTTTCTCTCTTTTCGCCCACAGAAACCGATAAATGACAACGAACGACTTCGATAAATCGCCGCTCTAACAGCCATGGGCGCGTCGTCGGGCTCACAGCTCCGCGTGGAAGAAAACACTGCGGGAAAAAAAAAGAAAAGAAAACTCGTACGAAAAAAAAAAACAAAAAGGGAACTCCCGTACGAAGGGGAGGCAGCACGTCAGCGTGGTCTTGCCCTGCGGAGAACGCGAAACGTTCGTCGATATTCGATGGAAAGGTTGGTTGGTCGAAAAAACAGTAAGCACACTGGCACCACATGGCCTCATTATGTGCCCCGAAATTCTCCCACAGAGTGCGTCATGCTTACATATGGGCGATCTCGACCGAGCAGTTGTGTCCGCTCGTGGAGAAAGTTCCTAAGAGCACAAGCGTACGTGGCATATAAGCTTATAGCGCGCACCTTTAAATCAGCCCTTCCTTATTCTGGTACACGGCAGAACAATCTCTGCTTCATGCGACTGTATTTGACCGCTATAGACGAAGAACATGCCTTCGAAAACAGCTACTAGCTCTGTAGCGCCACAACCTAGGAACTGCCATCAGTTCAGTTCAGTCGTGTCCGACTCTTCGTGACCCTATATGGACCATATCACGCCAAGCTTTCCGGTCTCCCACTGTCTTCCTAACATCACATAGCTTCATCTGCAGCGCCTCGAGGATGCCATCTAACCAACGCGTTCGCTGCCTACCCCTTCTCCTATGACCCTTTACCTATCCCCGCAGCAAAGATTTTGCCAGCGACTCCTCTCTTCTCATCAGATGAGCAAAGTAGCTGAGCTCTAACTTTAGAATTTGACCCTTCAATGAGCAGTCAGGATTTATGGTCGACAATATCGACTGATTTGATCTTCTGGCAGTCCAATGAACTCTCAAGAGTCTCTGCCAGCGCCACAATTCAAAAGCGTCAAGTCTTCGACGGTCAGCCTTCTTCACAGTCCAACTCTCGCATCCATACATCACGACTGGAAAGACCATTCCGGGCAGCTAATGTAGGAAATTTATCTTTTGTCTTTCATCTTTAATTAGATTGTTCAGCAATAATGCTGACGAGCACAATAAAGGGCACACCGTACTGCGGCGCATGATCTCAGCATTGCTGGTCTCTCCTTCCACGTCTCATGACTTGAATGGAACTAAACCAAGAACATATTCCATAAATTACACGACTGCGCTTAAAATCCGCTGAGCAAAAATGAAGTAAGCCATTCTACAGGACTGTTTTCATTAAATGCACAGTCATTGGCATCACTACTATCATCATTATTATTGTCACTGACTGCATCGTCATTGTTATTGCTACTATCATCCTTACGCTAGACAAGGTGAATTACGATCTGTTTCTCACGGGCCCGGTGTTGAGTAGTGGTTTGCGCGCGCTCGGTTGGGGATCGCAGGAATAGTGGTTTGATTACCGGCGGAGAGTTTTTTTTTTTTTTTTTATTATTGTAGGTACTTCCAGCCCACAGAATCTGATGAAGCAACATTAATTCGTGATGCAAGGAAGGCTTCCGCGTTAAAAAGTGAAAGTTCGCCACTACGCGTTCCCAATGGTAACAAAATAAATTAACAGACACGGCAGAAGATTCAGCGCCATTCTTTTTCTCATTGATTTGCCGCTGTTAAAGCCGCCATCGTTGTTTCCGAGGCGTCCCAACGATACATGACATGCTGTTCACACGTGCTGACGGCATCCCATGTCTTAGAGAGGCTCCTCCCCTTTCATCACTGGCCCCTTCATTCAAAGAACGCCGAAATGCGGTGTGACGTCACACGCAGGAGACATGACGTCGGACGTGACCGCGTGCCACCGAATCTCAGTATACTTTCCCTCTCAACAGAGCAAGAGATAGAAAAGGATGTGCCTTTAATAACGCCCAAACTCTGCGGCTGATAACTATTTTTCTCTATGTACGCGTGGAATAATAAGTCTCCACGACATGCCTCGCTGACGAATGAACCAATTACTAGCGTCGTTCTATGACAAGAAAGCACCGATAAAAAGAAAAGAAAAACTAGCGGCACCTCCAACTTCTGACTACGCAAGCAGAAATGACATAGCAACACAGGAACGAACGAAGATAAAGAAAGCGAAGAAAGCAAAAGCAAATCAGGCCATCTTCGGGAAGACCGAACGCGCAGACACATACGATGGATAACGATGGATAACTCACGGAAGAAGGCCAGACCGTTGCCGGCGCCGTTCACAATAAAGGCCGGCTCCTCGGCGGCGAGAGCAAGCGGGGAGCAGCGCCGCAGAGCCACCGCCACTGGCGTTGCTACTACACATGAGCCTGCGCAGCCGACATATCCCGCGGAAGCACCAGATGGCACGGCATCCGATGCGGGATATGAGCACAACCTCGCATTAAGGTGGTACAGTACGGAACAGCAGAATGATGCAGCGCGATGCTGCCATCTAGCAGAGCCACTACACGTAACTACACGGGAGTGCTGCTGCCGCCCGCCCGGTCAATCACGTAATGACTCCGCCGAGCGCAGACACGGTCGGAATGCCGCGCGTAGGTTGTCTGCGCGCGCACCGGGATCCAATCAGGGCTGGCCGCCGGTGTAACTGCGCGCCAAAGGGGTGATGCGCGAGCGGACAGGAGAAAAGAAGAAAAAGATGAAATGAACTACCCACCAAAAAAAGAAGGAAAAGGGAAGAATCGAACCCGAGCGAAATAGTAGAAAGAGAAAAGGCCAATGGGAAAAGCAGCGCCGAAAACACTGGGTTCTGACTGTGCTGATTCCCCGTCTCACGGCAGTCCTCAGCCTTGCGTGACGCAAGGCCGCTCATGTGGGCATGTGCCGCTCGGACGGAGCTGTGCTGGCCGATTGTACGTGGTGTATTGCGTAAAGGTTGAACCTTTCCTGGCGAAATAGGAGAGGCGGAAAAACTATAGCTTTCCGAGACGAACGACAGAGGAGGGCGGTACGGAGACTTAATACCCACTCAGACATTTGTTCTAGGGGACCGATCTGTATGCAGCAGCACGCGCGTATAACAGGGTGGACTTGCTGAGCGACAGTAAAGACAGCCGTGTACCATGCACGGAGCTACACAATGCCCGCACTATGGCGGTGCAAGCGGAGAGACCGTGTGAACTGGACAACACAACAGGCACAAAGGTCCTCTCGTATGCAAATGACGAGATGGCTATCTTTACTTTCCCCTTTAACGTCCATCTCCCCTTCTCAAGTTCAGGGCTGACCACTTCTAACCCGCTGGCGTTTGAGGCATCCTCTAGTACGGACGTTTTGAAAGACTGGATGAAGAAAAATAGGACGGCTAAAGCGCTACCAGTACGCTCGATAACGCTTTCTAATACAGGTGCTTTATATGCATGGACCAATATACTCCTGTAAACACATTACGAGAAAGACCTCGCGACATAGATGTGAATCGCCGCCTAACCAACACAAATGTGCCAGCGTGGGCGGCACCATGTGTCTCAGTTTCTATGTGATATGAGCAGCCCGAGCTGGCTGCCGAATCGGTCATGTAACCTGGTGGCGTGACGTCAAAAAAAAAAAAAAAAAAAAAAAAAAACACTACTAGCGATCAGTGCTGGTCATGTCCTGCCAGCTGCTGTTAAGTGCCCTTGATTTTCCGCCTAACGCCAACGACGAAGCTTAACGAGAACGGGGCCTTTAACGCTTCAAGAAAAAGGAGAGCAAGAGCATGCATGGGTATTTGACAGGGGGTGTTCCTCGAGGGGAGCTACTGGAAAATACCATGTTGGCTGCGACATTGTAGAGCCAGCAAAATGCAAGTTTTCGATCGTCCAGGCAATCAAAAAGAACGAATAAAACGGAGCCGCAATTTTGAAGGTATACATTCAGAACGCTCTGAAGTGATACTTCCGCCCTCGTTCTTCATGCAAAAGGGCACCGCGGACTGATACGCGAATGCAGTATTCGTACACTGCTCGCAGGTCCTTCCGACGAAGTGACAGTGAAGGACAAGGATTTAGATATATGCATGGTTATATTGAGGATTTTTCTGCTAATGCCTTAGTGAAGATTAAAAATATATCAAAACACATCTAATGATAAGAAGAAAGTGGATCCCCGCTCATGAAGGAACTTTTCGTGCAAATAAGAAAAGAAAAAAAAAATCCACAGGTTTGATGGAGGAGGCCACTTAACATCTGACTTCGAATATATACGGCGGACAGCGTTAATTGCTACCTTCTGCTGGCTGACTCTTGCTGCGTATCGCCGTTATTGGATATTACTTATACCTTAACTTCCACCTCTATTACACCACGACTTCTGAATTGCCACCCGATCGACATAGGTATAAGACCCCAGCCATTAACGAAGTCACAAGAACTTATGCGGCCTAGATGTAGCAAGTCTTCCTCAAGATCCAAGTGTATCGGCAGGTTCGATTCTAATCAAAGTCACCTTTCTCCCACTCCCATCTCAGAGGTGATGTCCGAGATTGCGGCTACTGTCAACCCAACATGGGCACCTCAAAACCAGCCGGCCAATCAGTGCTCGCCTATACCAACTAGCCCCTGCGAGATACATGCTCGTGATTAAACTTTGTTGCTTATAACACCGAAAACGCGAACAATGCCCGACTACCAGATTTTCAACGCGGCCGCTAACGCTATCGCGTCGAAAATGAAGGTTATTTAATCTACACTTCGATAAGTTACGTTATCTTCCTGTATATATAGTATGGCATTTAAGAGCAAACGATTTTTGTTCCAGTGGGCTAACCACTTAACTAAAATGGAGCTTCGTCTCGTTCAGTGGTACGTGCACCTAGCAGAACAGTAACGCTCGCCTTTTACGTTTTCTGACGGTGGCATATACGTGCTAAACGAACACCGCGGGCTATCAGGCACACTGTAGCCGAGGGCTCGGAATTAATTCACATAAGTATGGCTCCTTAACGAGCACGGAACTTCGGTTTAGGCACTTTTCGTGCCACTGATTTCATTAAAGAAAAAAAAAAAAAAGCGACCACAGCCGGGACGGAATTCGTGAACCCATGTTCAGCAGCAAAGCCAGATAGTCAATAAGAGGGTCTGCTTCTATATGTTTGTGTACCCAATAATGATTTTTCCACATTGAAATTAGGCCTCGCCTCAGATGTCGATATCGTGCCATGTTAAGTAGACTCGTATGTGCTGATATCACGGAATTCACAATAGTCAAGACCACGGCCCGGGGCACACATGCCCACGAATAAAAAAAAAAAAAGAATTCAGTAGACGAAGACAACAGTAGCACGCCTTTGCAGGCTAGTAGGTTCATGTTTGAAGGAAATAAGAAATACTCAAAAAGACAAAAAGGAAATCTAAAGGAATATGTACAACACCATGGGCGCAGGTGGTGGTTTGACCGTTCTGTTGGATTTCGTCCTTGTCTTTTTGCCGCTTTTTTTTACCCCTTCGGACACGAACTTATAATTAACTAAATTCGTGGGCGAGTCTATCACTGCCTTGGTTTGAGCGGCCTCCCCGCAATTGAGAGTTTCAAACTGAGCAATACAGTCGTATAACACGACACACACATTCGGCCAAACAGTTCTATGGAATCGAAAGTTATTCAACAGCCCTAAGCGTGCTCATTTATGACCCTCCCCTTCGATCCCCCCCCCCCCCCCCCATCCAAGCCACTCCTTTCCCACTGCAGGCACGTGACAGGTAGTCATTGTATGTAGTTTTCTTACGCCTTACAGTACTCGGTTATGCATCAAAAGCTTTCCCTCTATGCAGTAGTGGCACCAGGCGAATATTTTTTTTTTTTTTTTTTTTTACACCTCGATACGCTTGCAGCTCATCACCGAAGGCACGACTGCGGAAGCCACATACATATTCATATGAGCATTCTACGACGCAACACTTACGCCACGAGGATAAGAGCACGGCGCGTGCTGAAGATTCACGCCGGCATCATCACAGGCCCGGCGGCTCGAGTCGTGATCGGCTCACGAACCGCATAGCCGACACAGAGAAGGAGAAAGCAGCGGCGCCGACAGGGAACAATGGCAAAACGGAAGAGAAGCGGCACGCGCTGCTGCGAGAGCAGCGGCAGCGGCAGCGGCACGCGAACGCCGCAAGCCGGGAGTGCCGGTTCGGAAGTGGGAACAAAGGGGGCCACCGTCTGAACAAACGCCCGCGCACAGCCGACGTAGTACGTACACCCGACAGGCGCGTGCCACAAAGAACGAAGAAAAAAAAAAGAGAAAACAGGAAGAGAAACACGCGCAAAAAAGAGCAGACACTGAGCCTGCGTCCTGCAGCCAACGAGACAGAGCTGTCAGCGAACGAGTATCAAATACTATACAGTGGGCGAGGCGACGCAATACTCGGATATACGGATATACAAAGGTAATAGAGCGGCAGGTGCGCGACGACTTCGCACCACGTGCTAGATGCGGAAGCATTCTATAGTCCATCATTAGCGGTCTCCGTTTCCACTACGGCGACTCTATATATCTTCCTACTCTAGAAGCCTTGAATTGATGCATTTGTCTTCACGGCGCGATAGAGTAGTCTACAGACAGCAGCGTTTCACAAGCGATTCCGAGACAACCCTACACACACAGCTACACACAGCTACACACAGCTGGTAAGGGTTACATAGCTGATCTGTAAGATAGTGCGCCGCGCTGCAAAACGAAATCACCACATTGTTATCCACGTGCAACTCCATGCACCGCAAAAAAAATAATAATAATAAATAAATAAAGTCTCCGACGGCCGACTTTCCTACATTTCAGCGTGCACCAGTTGTGCCTGGATTTCGCGTTACATTGCCGTAGCTATGGCTCTACAATTTGTATATACTTTCTGCTGTAGTTGGCGCAAACTCTGAATATATATTGTCCCCCCCCCCCCCCCCCCCCACCCCAATATCTATGTCTTTCTCTTTCGTACGCGACAATCTAACCGGTCAACGAGTACCCAGTTGTGAAACGAAAATACCAACACAACAGAAAGACGGACCTTTTAAAATCCTTGCAAACAAGGTGACAGTACGCAATACCAATAGGACACATAAAATCTACACGACCTAAACATAAAGCTAGCTCGCCTAAGCATACGAGGCTCACACCTAATTATACGAATATCATACAAAGGCGCGAGCGCCAATGAAGTTATACGTGCCCATCAACTCAAACTGGCGCGCTAAGATTACTAAGCAAAAAGCAGAAACGCTTAATAGTAGAAAAAAAAAAAGAGGGAGGAGGGGGGGGGGGGGGTGGAACAGAAAAGCAATGCTAAATCGACCGCGACCGGTTAATAAACCGCGCCGGTGTTAACGACCTCTCGAGTCTCAGCGAAACAACCCCGCCGTCGCCGAGAGGCCAGACGACAAAGGAGCCAAGGATAAAGGGCTAAGAGGCCGCCGCCAAAGGGCCATTCAATTACATTACGGGCTCACGATAGCACCCTCCACTTTCTCACGCGTCGCCCTCGAGTGCTGCGAAGCACCATTCTCGGCGTCGCGTTCGGCCCCTATACACAACGCCGCGAAGGTGAGCTAATATAGGAAACGCGCCAAAGCCCCCCCTCTCGTTGAACACGGCGCGGCCCACTTTGCTCTGCCGAGGCCCGTATGAAGGTGACGACGAAATGTGCACATGCGGATGCGCTTAGAGCTACGCGGCCTCTTCAGCGCATGCGTCAGATCGTGCCTAACTAGAGCAGAGCGAACTAGATATACGCTCGAGGCAAATTGCCGCTTTTGCTTTTCTAGCATATCCGTACAAAAAAAGGTCATTACATACATCCGTATAAAAGAGGTTATATACTGTCCCAGCTGCGATAAACGCACACTCTTTGAGTGGTAGACAGATACGGAAAATTAATGAAGCGTGACTAAAAAGGAGGACACTTTTTTTTCTCCTTTCCTTCTCTTTCGAACTTACCGCGAAAAGGAAGCAGCCGTTTCTAACGATCATTCTCAAAACCGTTCGGAACTTCAAACAGAAATGCGGAATCTGTATACGTATATCCAGCCCCACCGGTGTGGTGCAGTGGTAAGACGCCCGACTACTGTGCCGAAGCTCCCGGGTTCGAACCCGACCATGGCGGCTGCGTTTCGATGGAGGCCAAACGAAGTGGCGTCCGTGTGTTGTGCGATGTCAGCGCACGTTAAAGATCCTCAGGTGGTAGAAATTACTCCGTAGCGCTCCACTACGGCTCCCCTTTCTCTCTTTCCACTTTCACTCCCACCTTCATCCCTTCCCTAACGGCGCGGTCAGGTGTCCACATAGTAAGTGGGACAGATACTGCGCCTCTCCCTTCCTGTGAACCAACTATTATTATACGTATATCGATGCAGCTTAAACTCGCATCACAAAACTTTGCCCTTTTAATTTCTAGCATCGAAGGCGTAACAGTCCATTTCCTACCTCAGAAAATAATAAATATCCTGCAGAACAACAAGCGATCCCTCCGTATAAGTCAGTACATGCACCACAATGCTTGTCATGCAGTTATAAATAGGCGAATTACGTCTACACTACTGCAGGCGAAGAGCAGTTCGGATTAATTTTGGAACACGAAGTAGCCAATCAGGCAGCGAGGTCTTAGAGCACTTAACCTCCAACGTGCGTTGTTTATAGTATCGTTTCATCATCACCTTGAAGACTGGAGCAAAGATCTGAAAACGTAAATGCCCTTAACGGCGATGCACGTGAAGAACCGCGGCTAACTATACCTGATCACCTGGACCGGTTAGGTGCTCGCTGACCACCGAGCGCGCTGGTTCAAAGCGCGCCGCTAATCAACAGAACTGCTTCCGCGTTTCTCGTCTGCGGAATGCCGGCCCTGCGGGCGCTGTCGGGCGCCGCTACCTTGCACCACCGGGTGTTTAGTTATCGTTTTTTTTTTTTTTTTTTTGTTGTTGCTGCTGTCTGCTCCTCAGCCGTAGTTCACTAAGATGCGCTTCGTCGGTTCAAGTACTGCGAGTTAGGGCTGGTTTTACTCCGACTGCTTTGACTGTAGACAACGTAGTCATAAAATTTATGAGCGTGAACACGGCAAAGCGTGACGCGCTGTACAATCGGCGCAAAGTATACCATGCTCTGGCACTGACTTCGCGAGATGCTGCTGAGGCTGTTCTATGAGCGGATGCACTCCCTGCCAGCTCCCGCCGGCTCTCTCAAAGAACACGATAACTATAAAAAAAGGCGTGGGAGCAGAGCTCGTATCTCTTCCTTCAGCCGTCCTTTGCACGCTCTTTCGCTCGGGTACATCTGGAACGCCGACGGCGATGCGGCCCAACTTACGTACAGGAGCATAAGCGCTGCGCTGTAAACCGAAACTCAGACGTCAGAGTAGCACATCACAACAGAATTCTTGACGCTGCACACTTGGCTTGTAGCATTGATAAGCATGTAATTTTGTTAAGCTATTACCGTCATGCGTTGTATATATAGCTGACGCAGCAGACTGCCCGGCTAGATGGGGCAACAGAACGCATTGATGGCATTGCATTGATGGCATCGCATTGATGGCATTACATTGACGGCATTGCATTGATGGCACGAATTCATGGCATTGCATTCATGGAACGCATTGATGGCACGAATTCATGACATTGCATTCATGGCACGCATTGATGACAATGCACTGACGGCATTTCATTGACGGCATTTCATTGACGGCATTGCATTGACGGCATTGCACTGATGGCATTGCACTGATGGCATTGCACTGATGGCACGCATTGATGGCATTTCATTGATGGCATTTCATTGATGGCACGCATTCATGGCACGCATTCATGGCACGCATTCATGGCATGCATTCATGGCACGCATTCATGGCACGCATTCATGGCACGCATTCATGACATTGTATTCATGGCACGCATTCATGACATTGTATTCATGGCACGCATTGATGGCATCGCATTGACGGCATTGCATTGACGGCATTGCACTGATGGCATTGCATTGACGGCATTGCATTGACGGCATTGCACTGATGGCATTGCATTGACGGCATTGCATTGACGGCATTGCACTGATGGCATTGCACTGATGGCATTTCATTGATGGCACGCATTGATGGCATTTCATTGATGGCATTGCATTGATGGCATCGCATTCATGGCATTGCATTCATGGCATTGCATTGATGGCACGCATTCATGGCATTGCATTGATGGCACGCATCAATGGCATTGCATTGATGGCACGCATTCATGGCATTGCATTGATGGCACGCATCGATGGCATTGCATTGATGGCACGCATTCATGGCATTGCATTGATGGCACGCATCGATGGCTTTGCAATGATGGCACGCATTGATGGCATTGCACTGATGGCATTGCACTGATGGCATTGCACTGATGGCATTGCATTGATGGCATTGCATTGATGGCATTGCATGGGGGTGCACTCGCTCATCTAAAAGCTTTTTAGCTGCGCGTATCTCGCACGCGAACTCCCTGCCAGCGATCACGCCGATTTTAAAGCATGGCACGCTTTGACCTGTTCACGCTCATAAATTTTATGACTGCACCTTTGAAGTGCACTTAAAGCCCTGAGCCGATACCCAATTCTTTCTAAACGTCGTTTTACATTTTTCGAACGCAAAGCGGGATGTTTCATTTCATTCAGGGGCAGATTGGTTAAAATGGAAATATTAAAACGTTAATCAGTGCGCATTATTCACCGAACTGTTAGTGCGAAACGCTGCTCTTTACCGCTTACAGCCCGTTTACTATATAAACAAAAATGATGTATCAAACAATGAAAATCTCAGTATAAAATAATGTGTGTCTGAAAGTATATATTGACAGCATAAAGTTCTGAACCGTATAATAGAAACCAAACCCTAAATTACGAAAGATTTCCAAACATAGTTAACCCTATTTTGGAAAAATAGCAGCTTTTAAAATGAAATATTGCAGCCTGTACAAGCTTTGAGTTCATTTTATTGTTCAATCATGCTAGCTGCTGTCTAGATTATATGTCACACATTCGTAGAAAACTGGCTGCTATAGCGCAGAACTGTAGGCCTACTACAAGCGCATATTCTGGTCCTAAAATTTAGCGGAAGATTACCCTGTCTGCTTGTCTTGTGAATATCGGCCATCTTCTCACAAAAGCTATATACAGAAGCGAAATAGCGTTTCGAGGAATGAAACCACGTTTGCTTCTAAGCCTGAATACTTCGTGGATTTCGAGAAGCTGCCTAGTGGAAAAAAAAAAAAAAAAGATTGACGCAATCTGAAACCCTTTACGAGTTCAAAAAATATCTTACCTGAACTCTGACAAATTCAGTCTGCCGCGAAGCTAAAATGAAGCAATTTTTGAAACAACAAGCCAATCACCCGGACACCATTACGACCGAAATAATAACAATAACTTGACGCGTCTAATGCTCTATGATGGCTTAATGGTGTACGTTGGATAAATGAGGGAACTTCTATAACAGCTCCCCCCCCCCCCCCCCCCCCTCCCGCCCTTCCCGTCTACACTCTACATACTGCTCCACGAAGAGATGAGAAAGAAATTTGTTCTGATCATTTTCCATATTGTCCCTACGTCCATTGTTCGGACAGCGAGTTTCCACATTGACGTGGCATAAATATATTTTGAAAAAGTTTGGTGCCCTGAAAACAAAATTGTCCATATCACGAAAGTCGCATTCGTGACGCAGGATTGTCATTCGAAAAACCCGGTATATCCCGGTGGCGAGACCGACATTTTTCTCAGAGGGGTTTCGGTGACCAAGTTATATGCGCAACTTCAAGTACACATCAGCACTGTAACGCCTCGGCAAGCGCTGCAATGCGCCGATTTCACACTGCATAGAAATTTGGCAGCGTCGCCGAGACACGCACTCGGCAAACTTCGGGCTGCGGGGAAATGCCTCCACCAGCAACAGAAAAAAAAATGACATGATGACAAAAACAACAACACAATAATAACTCAAAATTCGAAACAAAGGTACAACGAAATAACATCGCAAACGCAGCGGAGGGCGGATCAGCGACGCCAGAGCCGCCGCCAACGGGTGCTCGTGCTCCACGCGTCGATGACCTTTCTCGTGCTGCTCCCAACGACGTCGGAGACCCGGGGGAGGGGTGTAAGGGAGGAGGAGGAAAGGGTGTCCGGATGCAGACTGCCCAACTATAGCCCTACTCCTCTCTCCTCCGCCGTTTTCACATTCGCGCCTCCGGAACTGCTCCGCGTTCCTGGGCCCGAGAGATGACCCCGCCCGTCCGGCCGCCTCCGCCGAGTCGGCATCGGAACGAAAGAGCGCGCCTTCCGTCGCGCCACCATTAGGACCCATTAGTGCAGCCGCTCCAATTAGCAAAAGCCCCGCGGCAGGGAACGATGACGAAGGGCGCCCGTCGCGCTTCTGTCCGCGCGGAGGATGTATTAAGCGGGAAAGGGAGAAGGCACAGACGTGTCTTGCCCTGTAACTTACCGGCGAATCGCTAGGAGGCTGACAGAAACGGTCTCAGGGGCTGTACTATATAGAGAGAGGACTGTGCCTGCCGCGCGATGCGGGTCTTCGCAAGAAATGATCGGCGTCGGAACTCGAGCTCTGCTAACGATTCTCTTGGCGCCGGTGGGGAGGAAATGCCAGGACTAAACGGGTCGGTCGCGCAGTATTAAAATCAAAATGATGTCTAAAGGTATAGAAACAAGAATTATAAAGTGCCCGAAACTTCACAAGATGCTCCTAGCAAGAATTCTTACCATCGCCTTACTAACGCACCGCACTTAGGCTTTGCATTGTCTTGCAGTTTACTGCTCAACTAGACCAGGGTCAAGGTTTTTTAATTCGAGTTTAGTAAGGTTTACATTAACCTAACGAAGGCGTTGACTAATTCAGACGGCGGGGAGTTCACACGACCAATACCGAACGCCAGGTTCACGGAGCAAATGGATGTGCAAGGAAATAGCGTGAAACACGGCACGGTGACTGGCTTAGATGGACCAAAACCACATGTTGATAACTCACGCAGTGGGTACGCAGGACTAAAGGATATTCAGGAGCTTTGTCCAGCTCTGTGCAATTAGACAGGCTTCGGTACGGATCTGTACGCCAAGGAATCGCTTACATCTCTAGCCCATCAATGGCAGCAAGGCTTAATAAACAGCAAGATCGAAATAGCGACGACAGATTCGAAAACTCCGGCTGAGCTATAGGTCAGGTAGTGTGGTTGATTGGCTGGGAAATACAACTAGAGAGTCGGTTCGGATCCATATCACTTCAAAAGACTAGAAAATGCGTGACATTACAAGAAAAACGATATGACGACACCCGCAACGTCGTACGAAGGTCGTACGGTTGGCTCAATCTTTTACGAAAGTGGACAAATCTGCCGTCACATGCAGGTCAGCTAGCGACGATGCCTAAGTGGACAAGAGTTCTGTTACAGGAGTATGTATCTTGTTCATGCAGTTGTTCCAACTGCCGCTTCGGTGGCTCGACAACGGTTGGCGTCAGACTTCGTACGGCAGTGACGCGAGCCAAAGATTCCAACCTGCAACCTTCTGTGGGAAAGTCAAAGTGTCAGAACTGAAGGTCAAATCTCAAGGTCAAACTGTCCCAAGCGAAGTTCAAAGGCCAACATGGAAAGCTGTCATTGTAAAGCGCGATCATATGACACATAGTTATACATTGTTAATCTTGGGCATGTGTGCTTGGTATTGACCTTAGTCGGGCTTGAAGGTCAAGCGTGCAAAGCGAGGCGAAGCGGTAGTACCTGCATTAGTACAGCTTTCGCCCTACTACGTTGGGAGAGCCTAGCGCGCTACGGCGTCACCATCCTTCGCGAGGCAACAGTTTGCGACAAAGGCAGGGACCGGTCATACGAGGCCTTTTGCCCGTGCTTAAACATGGATCAACGGTTCGGTAAATCGATCAATTTAGAGAGAGAGGGCAATAATGAGTCGAGCAGGAACGGTGGCGCCTTCTTTAGTATCGAGTTCAAGCGTTTTAGCTTCCATATACCTGAACTACGTACGTGAATCTGGCCTGCTGCTTGAGCCATTATAAATTCATGAACCACCGAACGCAGTCTCCGCCAAGCCAAAAGTTATCCACGTGAGGCGAAAGTCGATGCGCGATGCAAGCTCTGGCGATCAAATATTCATCGTTCTTTCAGCGAAATGAGACGCCCTCTCGACTGCACGCTATTGTTGGGAGCTACTGGTTTCCCATCGACTCGTTCTGCTCCCCGCTGGGACACACGAGAGCGATGATGCCTTATCGGCGCGTATCGACCGATAAAACCGACTCACTATCTGGTTACCCACACGTATGCTGCTCAGAGTGTGTCCAGCGCGGAGAAAGGCGTTTAAAAGTCGCAAATTCTCGTCCCTTGACGAAGCATGAAAGTCCACATAAAAATATAAAAAAAATAAAAATAAAAATAAACCAGCTATTGCTGCAAGAAAGAAAGAAGGAAGGTTGGAAGAACAGAATTGTGTGCAACGCACTCAGAATTCTTTGCTTGCACGCGCTGACCTAGAAAGCGTGTGAAAACCGTGCACTGAACCCGCCAACAACCAACACCCCCTGGCCCAGCCTTATCCCCTCCCCAATCCCCACGCCCCAGCTATACAGACGTAACTCCTCACCGACCCGAAGTTATCACTTACGGCAAAGACAATTGATTGAAACTGTTTACTCTGCAAAAATACCGACCTTGCCTCCATTGTTGCTGAAAGGATTTGCATCATTCAAAATCGTTAAGGGGAGAGCTAGGCGTGCGCATAGTACAATAAGGCCGCGCGGCCAAGACCAATCAACGAACCGATCTCCACGTGAGATACACACGTACGCGCACGCACGGGGGCGTAGTAACGGCCAGAACCGAGGGTGATCTGCGATGAGAAGCCGCGCGGAGCGGCGACCTTGACAGTGACAGGGAATCAATCAAGAAGGGTGCGCGACATGCTGGCGAGCCGGCAGCCCCAAATCGATGCTAAGCGAGTGCGGTCGAAAAAAAAAAAAAAGGAAGAGAAAGCATCACACCGCCGTTGTTTTCTTCAATAGCTCCACCGCAGCAGCTACAACGGTGTTGCCGCAGGCGCGCACGCTTTGTTTTCCAGCACTCGCGCTAAACGCGCTGGGAAAGCGTGGCGCGGTGGCATGCACTTTGGCGAATCTCGTCACGCAAGACGTGCGTCAGCAGCGGCCGCCGGGTCAACAATGCGTGGCGCCGCCAGAACACGCCTCCCGGTACCCAGAGCCTGGAAACTGCCACAAAGGCCCACGCGCCCGCCACTGTCTCCAGGGGCTAGACAATGGACCGGGCAGAGGTGAACAGGTCATAAGCCGCTGAAAAGGCCAGCTAAAAAGGGACAGATTCTGATCTTTTCTACCTTGATGCGAGCGTGTCTGTTGCGCACGTGCGTACGTTATTAGTGTGAGCATGCATAATTGTCATCCATGGACCGTAAATTCTGGCAGGAATGAAACACACCGGCCTTTCGGCAAAGGTTGGTTTGGTTTGGTTTTGTTTGTGGGGTTTAAACATCCCAAAGCGACTATGGCTATGAGAGACGCCGTAGTGGAGGTCTCCGGAAATTTTGACCACCTGGGGTTCTTTAACGTGCATTGACATCGCACAGCACACGGACGCCACTCCGTTTCGCCTCCATTGAGACGCAGCCGCCGACGTCGGGTTCGAACCCGGGTACTCCGGCACAGTAGTAAGGCGCCTTACCACTGCACCACCCCGGTTCTGCAGAAGTACACACTTGTGAACCGGATGTGAATTTTTCCTTGCACTCCAGAAGTATACAGCATATGAGTGTTCCGTCCGACTCCGACCTATCATGGACACTAATGGAGAATTCGGGCGGGAGAGCAGGCGCTCTCGAAAGTGCTCTCAGACAACCGGGCGCCCTTTAGTGGGAGAGCAGGAGTAGAATCACTGGTTTCCAATGGTAGATGAGGAGGGTTTTTCCTCCGCTGAGAGCACTCGAATGCACTCCCGGCTGCTCCCTCGTATAAAGCAAGAGCAGAGGAAGTCACATGGCGCAAAGAGTCATATCCGCGCCATTATTTTTTTCCTCTCTTGAGTCGGCGACGCTCAAAATGGTGGCTGCAAAGCGTCGGCGCTCGGCGAGCGGAAAGCATTGCTCAGGTGCTGTAAGCATGTTTGAGAGTCGCTTCTGGCGTCGAAAGGGCCAAAGGAGGCAGATTGCCGCGCTGTGAGAACAAAGGCATACGAAACAAGCGGTTCTACACGAAGCGTTTGCCTCTCCTCGGGTTGCAACTGCCGCCACTACAGGCAGACGGAGAATGCTGGGGAGAAAAGTGCAGTAACGTGGTCGTGGCGCGCTGCTCTCGACACGCAGACAGCGTTCCTGTGGGAGGGCAGTTACACCCTTGCTCGGCGTGCTCCTGTACTTATGTACTGCTCGGCGCCTCTGCTCTCGTTCCCCCAACCGAATCCGCCACAAGTTTACTCACGTATGTACTGGAAGAAACCGAAGACGTAATAAACACCCGAAATGCCCGCAGAGATTATGGTATTTACTAAGCAGCAGCAGGTGTCATGAGCAGAAATAATAAAAAAAAAAAAAGGTACAAGCGAAGCCAGGGACAGGATGCTGTTGTCTACACATTACTCCCATAGAACGTGGTTGTAGGCTAGTTGGCGGGGCATCGCAGGAACAACACAGCAGAAACGACAGGACAGAGGAGAGACAAGGAGACACCACAAGCCGGTACATGATTTCTCGTTGTCCTTACTGAATGTTAATTGTCTCCTTGCCTCTTTCCTGTAGCTTCTGCGGTTTTGTTCCTTACGAATTTTCTTACATTCCTTTTATCCGGCTAGACCAGTGCTGGCCCCAACATGTGAAATCGTACCTTAATTATTTCATTACACTCTACAGTAGGCCATCCCCCGAGTGCGGCTGAAATGCGCTGATAATCGGGGACTATTCGCGCCACCTGTCCGATGGGCGGTCTTGAAGTTGTGCAGAAATGCTGACATAGGGTCACAATGTCATATCAACAGATTGCGAAACTATCCGGGAAGATTCCACACGCCTACCAAAAACAAATAGAGCAATGTACAAAAGCAGCACCGCAGGGTAAATCTGGTAACCCGTCTTACGTATGCCCTTTGGTATTAGTATTGTTATTAGTGCAGAGAGCCCCGGGTTAGCGCATGCGATTTATACCAGCTAGCGCACATAACACCTGCATCGCACGCAAAAGATAGTGCAAGCACAGGAAGGATCAGAATGGTCGGTTGTGTATCGACAGCGATTCCAGCGACTACGTGGTTGTATTGGCCCCTGGCCAGAAACGCGATCTCCGAGCCAAGCAACAACTGCCGCGCTTCACAGACGCCTCACCGGGCTGACAGACTCCACCGCACAGAAGGGGACGCTCTCACGGCAAAGAAAAGCTGCGGGTGCACTCTCAAATAACAGGAAAACCAAAGGGAGAATAAGACCAGAGAGCAAAGTGCACAGACCGTGCTCAATGCTACGTCATGTGTGTCGTTCCTGTCTTTTATTGTACTTGATTTCGAAAGGAACAAAGTAAAAAAAAAAACGCGCTCCGAATGCTTACGTCAACGGAAGATTCGCCTTCCCGTCCAACTGACATGTCAGCCATTTGATGTGCCCCTTTTCCTGACCTGCTGCGATACCGCGTTTCCCTTCACAAAACTTTTCTTCCAGTTCCCCGCTTCCCCGCGGGCCACAGCTGAAAAGCACCGGCGTCTACAGGGAAGGAAAAAAATAAAAATGAATAAAGCGCCCCAAGACCGAACACGGAGTACCCGGGAAGGAAGTAAAGCATCTAGGCCAGCGAGTCCGCCGGCTCGCGGTCAAAAGCAGCAGTTTCAGATAAACCTTTCCAAACAAAGAGCGATGGACACGAAGCCAGCGGCCAAGAAACAAACCAAATGCCGGCGATCGTTGGCGGACGTTCCATGGCGTTTAAACACGGCCTACAGTCTCGGAGAAAGGGGTCCTCCCGGCTGTCGGCCCGCCTGCACGCCGAGAGGACGAAGGGTGAGGAATGTTGTGACGGTTCCAGCGACAAGGCAGAGGGCAAGGGAAGCGGCTTCTTCAATCCGGGCGTACACGCTGACCGCGCAGGCCACAGCACACAAGCACCTCCCCGTAGGCTGAACGCAGCATGTCCTCTCGAGACAGGAGAAGGGTCACGAGCGTGCTTCAAGGGGCCAACCGCCAGCTGCCCCAATCCACCGCGCCGCTGTCAGGCTGGCCGGGCGCCAGAGTGAGGCTGCTGCTGTCAAGGGTGTATGCTCCGGCGTTTAATCCGTTTGACGCGGGTGACGGCCGGCGCTTGGGCTGGTCGAGACAGGAAACGGGGCAGCTATTGATCTCTTCGAAAAGCGGCTGAAGTAGAACGCGGTAATGTATATTAGCCAAGAAGAGAGAGCGAGAAGGGGGGAGGGGGGGGGGGACGAAATTAAAAGGAAAGCGAGTGTGTCACGGTAGTCACCTCACCCACGCCGGGAGGGAAAGGGTTGAAGAGAGCACGAAATCGGGAAGAGGGGGGAAGGAGTCCAGATTAATTACGCTAGGGTAAGATTCATTTCAACACTCATCAACACTCTGCCATTGCGACCGGGGTTTGATTCCGCGTCATATTCACCAATGGACGGGCGGTCCTGCTCCGATGCGGGAGAGGAGCAACACAGGCCACTGCGGCGTTTACACGCTCCTGTGGCGTGAATTTATTTCAGCGACCTGTCATTACCCCTATTTTTCCGAGGTAGGCAAAACAGGGGGGCGAAACAGAGCATGAGCGAGTATGTATCCCGATACTGAGACACTGAAACGCAAAACAACGTACGAGACAGACAAAAAAAAAATGCGATTGGCCAAAGAACTAGAAGCCTACTGACGTCCATCATCATTCCGACTATACATACTGCAAGTGAAGAAGTTCTCCCATTTGTAATTACCTGCGGTTCTAGTGTCTGCTGTGGCCACTTAATTCCCGGAATCATCCTCATATCATCTGCCTAGCTAATTTTCCATGATCCCCGCTTCGCTTGCTTACCCCCTTGGAATCTAAATACGGTAGAATTAGCGGTCATCCATTATCCTCCCCTCGCATCGCACGCCCCATCCATGTCCATTCCCTGTTGTGCAGCCTTCTCTATTTTCCTTTCAACACTTTCCTATGCTGAATATGGGTCACTATTCAAAGAACCATTACCTTCTATGCGACTATATCGCAAACGTGCATATAATGAAAAGGAAGAAAAAAAAAACGTCAAAAATGAAGGCAAGTCTCCGGAGGTAAATTTTGAGCGTTACCGCAAGTCTTAGAGGGGGCATATACGTCGGAGTCGCAGACCTCGGTCACAATGACACTCAGCTACAACGGATCATGCCGTTTCGGCAGGAAGACCGGCGAGCGGGTAGGCCTGCTGCACGGAATTCCGTTACGTCCCCAATGCTGACAAAAAAAAAAGAAACACTGCCACAAAATGAACAAAGACAATCAGAACAAAGTACGCTGGAGGAGGCGCCCGTCCAGACTGCTGAACATGTCAGTTTCCTTTACTAAGCCAATACACGCGTCTTACACAGACCACGTCCGGTCGCCGCCTCTTGGACCGGCTACACATCAAACACGATTACCACATTGAGGAAAGGGTGAGAGTGCCAGAACTCTGGAGACGCGCCCTCCAGGTCCGACCCCTTCCCCGCAACATGTCCAAAGAAGACCATAACGGTCGTCGCCAGGCGCGCGCGGAAGCGTTGGAGCGATACTATGGTCACCAGCAACACGTGAATTATGTGGATGTTGCCGGCCCTTACCATGGGGGGTGGTATACGGCTGCAGTCGTACACAACACAAACACGGTTAACGGGCTAACTTTCAAAGCCTACAGCACAACTCACGCGGAGGAGATTGCTATCGCTCTGGCTCTCAGTATTCCCAATTCGAAACACATCATCACCGACTCGCGAGGGGCCTGTCGGAATTATAGGCTGGGATGGGCTCCCCCACTTGCCCGGCGTATATTGCAATCTAGCTGCCGATACATAGACCCAACTCCGCATAATCTCATTTGGGCACCCGGTCACCAGGGACTCAGGGGAAACGAACAGGCCGATCAGGCCGCCCGCGCACTCTCTCCCCGGGCTATCTCCTTGTCCTTGGAAGCCTACTCCCAATCAGACAATCTGGCCCTTACATTCAAAGACATCACCGATTACTACAAGGAGGAGCACAGGCGCTACCCGGCCCCTTGTAAGGGACTGGATCGCGCTGACGAGCGCCTCCTCATCAAAATTTTTACCAATACAGTACTGTGCCCGGCGGTGCTTAAACACTTCAACCCGTCCTTTGATGGTGCGTGCCAGTACTGTGGGAAGGTGGCTGACACCTTTCACATGGTCTGGGCGTGCCAGTCAAACCCATCCATTCCCCCCAACCCCAATCCAACTAGAGAGGACTGGGAGGCGGCCCTGCTCGGCTGTCAAGACCTCAAGGCTCAAAAGGCCTTGGTTCAACGGACGCGGGCGGCGTTGCTTGCTAATGGGGCCCCGGAATAGGGGCTTCACCTAGTATTGTGAGGGGGAGACCGATACGTCTCTAACCCAAACACCTCTGTAAACATTTAATTGTTATTTATAAATGTTTTAACCACCACCACCCAGCCAGAGCACCGATCGCCACACGCGTCAAACGTATAACGGGAAGCACGCAACCTCGACGACAGCACCAGGTACCGCCATAACAAAAACGCTCCTCGGCAAAAGCTGAAGATGACGACGAAGCGGTTCTCTAGCTATAGCTCATTTCCAAAACGGTCAAGGACGACTGGACAGCGGCCAGGATAATAAAAATTAGTCGTAAATGTGACTGTGTGCATGGAAATTGCGCGTTGTGGAACTGAACTATGTTAAGTGTCAGCGGAAAAAGCTCGAAGGTTTTGAGCATCGCGCCAAATTACGGCGGCGTATCACATCTGGAGTGCCGGCAATACGTGCACCGAAGGAAGCTGATATTGCCGCCGTGAAGGCGATCGAGTGACGGTCAGGATTGCGTGTCAGTGTCCTCATTCTTGGTCTAAGCATGACCATGTCCACGTCCTCACATTTAGCGGTTTGCCCGTGAAAATAGGCATTCTTTCATTCCTATTTAAAAGGAATAGAAAATTCGCGTGCCGTAAAATATGCGGACACTTAACAGACTCGGCAACATTGCGCGGTACCTCGATCGCCAGAGCCGCATACGCAACCTGAGGGAAACGCACGAACGGCGAGCAGCGCGAAACCCTCGACCACTTGGCTTCGTCCACGGTGCGACTTGACGAGGGTGCTTGCCAAGCCCGAGGCGGCCCGGATTCTCTCTCTCAGAGTCATCTCGGTATTTTCCTTTTTCCCCCTCCTTCAGGTCGCGCGGTGTTAGAGATCAAGGAAAACGAGCAGAGAGACCGGCTGCCGCCTGTGGCCGCTCGACTGCTCCGCTCTTGAGCGCGAAGCGCTGCGCTGCGAAAAAGAAAAAAAAAAAAAAAGAAAACAGGAACACCAGTCGACCACCGGGAACCGTGCGCGTGCCTCGGCGCGCGACCGGCTTCTCCTGAGACGCTGTTGCTCCTGCTTCCGTCTCGTGAGCCGCCTGCCCGGCGAGACACGAAGACACGCTCGGGCGGAATACTCGCGAAAGGGGGTGTTGAGGTGCACCTATGGCGAAACACCATTGACGGCTTTGGGAAGTTCGCTTTATGAAAAGACGTGACGTGATGTGACATGTCTGATGTGACTGTACTAATTTCACCCATCCTTCTCTTAGAACTTTTATATCCACTCCCCCCCTTCCTCCCCCCCCCCCCCCCCCCTAGCAAGCCGGTTTCTTTTACGGGTTTTACCTCCCTGCTTTTCCTCCTCATCTTCCTCCTCCTTATCCTCGCGCTAAAAAAGCTGGAGACCTTGCCAAGCTATGCAACGGGACGCTGTTGCTCCCGAAGTATAGTCAACTACTGCATCGCATTTTTCTTTCCTCTTTCCAACGTTGCCTCATAACCATTACGCCACTGTTTCCAAAGCTAATCCCACACAGACTTGCTTCAGGACTACCGCACCCCTCCCCCCCCCCCCCCCCCACCCCTTCCTCTCACATTTTAACCTTACTGCGAGCTACAGAAAAAGTTTGGTTTAGCTAATAGGGTGTTAAGTTCCGAAGCGACTCAGGCTAAGTAATTTCGGCCATCTAGGGTTATTTAACGGCACTATCATCATACAGTACACCTTGCGCTTTGCCTCCATCCGGCCGCTGAGGCCAGGATCGCAACCACACCCTCGATATCAGCAATGGAGCGCCTTAAGCACTGAGTCACCGCGGAGGGAGCTGAGAAATTTGATTTCGAACTGCTCCTTAGGCGTTTAGAATTATCGATGGTCGCTGCATATTTAAACGCACGCGATAAGTACAGTGAGTCGACGAAAGCGCAATAAACTCAGCTTATAAGGCTTGAAGAGAACCGCAATTCTATTCTACAAGAAATTCCCTCGTGGCACCGAAGTCAGCTTCTGCATGGGTTCCCATTCCACAGAAAGTCCATACCGCGAGCCTATGTCTACACGTAACCACGAGCTCATGAAACCATGAGCAATGCGCCAGGAGCGAAAAGGATCTCGTGAGTCACGATCGTCCTGTGCATCCAAGTACCCATATTCTGCTCGTGCAAAGGTCATTACTGTCGGTTAGGGAACCCGTTCAATGGCCGAGTTTTATTTTCAGTGTGACAGACTATAGGAACAAAGAACATTCAGACTGTTCACAAGCTTGCCGACCTCTTCCCTAGGTTTCACCCTCATGCGGTCGTACCCCGCTCATAGCAACAACCCAGGCAATTAGAGCCAAAGAAGCGAGACCGCATACGAGAGAGAGAGAGAGAGAGAGAGAGAGAGAGAGAGAGAGAGAGAAATAAGCAGACAGACAAATTTAGATTTTATTTTTCCGAGACTCGAACAATATTTTGTTGCTGCCCCAGTCCCTCGGCCACCTTTCTAGCAGCCCTTCCCGGATATCGTTTCGCCCGAATGGAGCAGAACGCTGAAGCTCTGAGGCCCGCAACAAACAACTCTCCGGCAAGTCTGCAACCAGTTCAGCCATAAACTATCCGGTTACGCGCGGCTGACACAAGCCGAATAAAAAAGAAACGACGGTATATAACAGAGCTTCCTCCCGAAAAGGCGCTGCACGCGCACGCGCACGCACACACACACACACACACACACACACACACACACACACACACACACACACACACACACACACACACACACACACACACACACACACACACACACACACACACACACACACACACACACACACACACACACACACACGCGCACCCCTCTACATCAACGAAAATCTACCTGTTGCGTGGGAATTGTGAAAATAAAAGTGACACGCTGTACGCACCCGAAGTCCACGGCGTCGCCGCAGTTCCGTCTCCACGTCCAGACAGAAGCAAAAAAAAAAAAAAAAAAGACAAAAAAGAAAAGAAAAGCAACTCTCCTGGCTACAGTTGAGCCAGAAGCATCACGTTTCCTCCGTCTCGCAACAACCAATTTCAAGGCGATAGATACGCCTCCTTTCCCCTGGAGAGCGAACCGGGTTTCGACTTCCCCGCCTTGTTTTTTATCGGCGAAGCGCATTCGACAGGCATTCGAAGAGCGAATGCGTTGGCCAAACAAATAGAAATAATGCCGAAGGAAATAACCGATAAAAAAAAAAAAAAAAGCAGACCGAACCGGTAGCCGAGGCAGGAAATGTGGAAAACGTGAGTCAGTGGCAAATTTTATTGCGAAAGGTGGTCGGCGTCGTCGTTCGTCTCCTTGCGGCCGTTCGGCGCAACAAATGTTCCGTCCTATTGAATCCGAAAGGAAAACCGAGAGCGCGTGCATTCGTGTGTGTCCGTGCCGAAAAGGAATCAAGGGTGGAATTCCTTCGCTTCAAGAAAGCGCGGAGCTCGACTCGAGGGGGCGATTCAGAGCGGGCAGGAGCAGAAGCGTGGGTAGGGTTCAGGCTAAAGTTTGCCTTCTTCACCGAAGCACCTTGACGAGGCGGAAGACGGGCTGCACTTCTTCGATTTCATCGCGCGCGCGCGCGTGCGTGTGTGTGTGTGTGTGTGTGTGTGTGTGTGTGTGTGTGTGTGTGTGTGTGTGTGTGTGTGTGTGTGTGTGTGTGTGTGTGTGTGTGTGTGTGTGTGTGTGTGTGTGTGTGTGTGTGTGTGTGTGTGTGTGTGTGTGTGTGTGTGTGTGTGTGTGTGTGTGTGTGTGTGTGTGTGTGTGTGTGTGTGTGTGTGTGTGTGTGTGTGTGTGTGTGTGTGTGTGTGTGTGTGTGTGTGTGTGTGTGTGTGTGTGTGTGTGTGTGTGTGTGTGTGTGTGTGTGTGTGTGTGTGTGTGTGTGTGTGTGTGTGTGTGTGTGTGTGTGTGTGTGTGTGTGTGTGTGTGTGTGTGTGTGTGTGTGTGTGTGTGTGTGTGTGTGTGTGTGTGTGTGTGTGTGTGTGTGTGTGTGTGTGTGTGTGTGTGTGTGTGTGTGTGTGTGTGTGTGTGTGTGTGTGTGTGTGTGTGTGTGTGTGTGTGTGTGTGTGTGTGTGTGTGTGTGTGTGTGTGTGTGTGTGTGTGTGTGTGTGTGTGTGTGTGCGTGCGTGCGTGCGTGCGTGTGTGTGTGTGTGTGCGCGCGCGCGTGTGCATTACCTTTTTCTTTTTTTTTGTCTTACAACCGGAGCTTCGGAGTTCCATTTGCAAGTTAAAAGTTCACGGCGGACCGCGAACGCGTTATGAAAGCGGAAACGGATTTGCGGAGATTTAAATTGCGCAGACCAATGACACTCATAGCTTTAGCGTCGGAGGAGGAGAGTATAAACGCCAGGAAACGCGCGGTGTACGTTTGATAATTTTGAAATGCAATAGCGGCTTTCAAGGTAGAGCAGCGCGCCTTCCGTCAGTTTGCGGTCTCTTTTCGCAACAGGAGCAGGGAAATCGTAAGCAGGCCTTCTGTTACAACTACTGAGAGCCTTAATTGTATAAGCACAACTCGACAGGTTGACCTGCACCAACTGATTAATGTTTTCCAGGGTCTCAAGCATGTTGTCGAATCCTTAGCTCAAAAGCCCTACAGCATTCGCGTGTACTGCTATTATACGGCACAAAATCACATTAATGGAGGGGTCTTTTGCGCAGGCGGACACCGCCGAAATCCAACTCCACAGCCACCAATTGTAGGCAGCAACGTCAATGTACACGCTATAAGTGCTAAGCAAGCGTCGACAAACAGCTATTGAAATGTTTTCGGAGGAAAAGTCGATACCGCTGCCGAATTGCAGAGCACCACTGTTTACTATTCCCTTATTGTGGACGTAAGAAAATCCCATGAGGTATCGCATTAAGAAGACCAGCGCGGCTACGCGCATATGTTTTGTTTAAAAATACCACAAGAGACTACTCAAGTGCAGATGTAATATGCAACGGAGCCGCGCTGTGAACGATCGATGACATGCGCACGCGAGTGAGCCACTAACTGCACAATTAAGGGCGGTGTAATGAAACCTTGATAGTGTACGCATACTGGCATGGTATTATCGAGTCATCTTCCTGGAATTAGTAGGGTGAAGCTCGGAAGATTGTGTGAGCCAGCTCGCCCCATTAAATCCGCAATGCAAGAGCGAATAAATGCGTAAGCGCAAGTGAGCAGGGGGCTCTACTCGAACAGGTACGAGTGATGGGTTGATTAATTGGATTTAATGTTCCAAATAGACTCAGGCTATGGGTGATGCCGCAGTGGAGGGCTTCGTGATAATTTCGACTACCTGTTTTTTAATACTGATAATTTGATAATTTCGACTACACTGATACGCACAGCCCAGAGGCGCTTAAATTTGCTTGTCGAGGCGCCTCCATCGAAAAGCGTCCACCACATATTGCTACGAATAGGATGAAAATGTGCGGTAAAAAAAAAATGCACTCGATGACAAATAGCGGTTCTTTAAATGCCGTTTCTGAGAAGGAAAACAAAGACAGCACAAGTTGAAAGATGTCACAACGACTCATCCAAGATAGTCATTTCCATGGAAGATAAACTGCCACTGCGCCCATGCACCTGGCGCCCCATAGGATTAATCGAAGGAAGGCACACAATAGTAAAGACAGTACGTCCCTCGCCCCAGTGCCCTTCAGAGATGGGCGACCAAGCGGACCCCCGACACTCATTGCCGGCTGGTACGGTACACACAAAGCGAAGCACGTAATGCGCCGTCGTCCACCCGGGAATCTTCACAAAGGACAACGGAGATGCTAACCACTCAAGGTCGAAAGCTGCCCGTCGGGCAGGCCACCAGGAAGTCTGGCGGCGCATGTCTGGAGACTCGCGCATTTCATACACCATGCAGGTGCGTTTCCAGCTGCCGCATGGACTGGGCCAGCGCCCCGGAGGTTTAAAATACGTGAACCGCATATACAACATCCCTTGCTTGTCTTCAGCTGAGATCTAAAGTGATATGAAGCCGAAAGAATAATATAGGAATCCATCGCCTTTTCGTGAGTAAAATTGTGAAGTGACTAGCACGAACCAGTCCCACAACATTTTTGCCCACGCCAGACTATCAATTTGGGAGCCAGAATGTCGCTTCCGCATTGTCACTTCCAAAGATGGCGGAACTCTTCTTCAACGCTGCGCTTCATTCGGGAAACGAAAAACCTGCTGCGGGAATATATTTTTCTAAATGCCGCGACACCTCAATGCGGGACAAAAAAGGATTGTTGCAAAAAGACAACTGAAACTAGGGTTCTGTGACAAGGTTCGTCACAGCTCTGTTATACTTCGGAGAATTTGCAAAACTTAACACAGGGAAATGTTCGATGGCATTCCACGAGAGCACCTGTGGGGAAGGCGGACAGTGAAACGCTGTCGCAAATGTTGTTTTCCTCGTGGAAAATAGCCAAGTAAGGCGTCCCAACACCCAGGGCATCACCGCAATTATAGCCTCGCGGTCCTTACCTTAAGCAACATAAGAGAAAGAGAAAAAATAAACGGGAGTGGGAAAACGAGCTAGAAGTAACGTCACACAACAAAATCGCCCTTGACCCATTCATCGAAGAAAGCGCTTGCGTACACGCAACAAAGCAGCGCCGATCCGTACGGGAAGAAAACGAATCGAAGGACAAGGTCGCCAACTATACGAACAGCGGCGACGCACAAAAGGAATCGGCTTCATTCATTTTCCCACCGCCCACAACACAACAATGACGAAGGCGGCGGCGGGGGAGGCTTATAAAACGGGCGCGGCACAACGAAGTCGTAAATGGCGTTGCTATTCTTCGCAGCTGTTTCTGCGCGCAGGCAATTACCCGTCTCCCTTTCGACCTCGTTTTTCTCGTGACAACCGACGGACATGAGTGGGCTAAAGGAGGGAAGATGGACGACGCTAATTATGCGCACGACCGGCCTTAACAAGGCAGGAGGAAGTGAAAAAGAAAATGAAGAGGGGGGGGGGGGGGGGGCATCGTCAACAGCGTCACGTTACCGCCCTGGATTGACTGCAGATACTCACAGCTAGCAACGTGAAGTCGGCGACTGTAATTACGTAGCCCTCGATATTTGTTTCTAAACCGTATATAATAATAATTCTTTTTGAATGAATGAATGAATCCTTTATTGATTGAAGGAATGGCACTCGCCGCTGTATGGGTAATTAGGGAATTAGGAGGAATGGGAGTGTAGCCCTCTCGCTTCTTCACGGTTCTTCAAGCTGTTTCTGTTGCTTGCCATGCTGCCGATCTGCGTGTTATAAGTCGACCTCTCTTAAGTACACTACTTGAAGCAGGTAGCTCTCACTGCCATAGGTCGCAATGGCATGATGTATTGCGGTGCTTGATAGTATCTGATGTGATAGGGTGGGCATGTCGTCATGCGGAATATGCGTAATTTTGTTTCTTCTTCGCGAAAAAGATGCGCACTGTTATACAAGATGTTTTATGTCTGCCGTACACTGTTCCTGACAGTGGGTGCATGTGCTCTGTTTGAGTGTTTCGTGTCTGCCGAGAAACCACTTGTCAAGTATGTGTGGTGAGCAGGCGGCGTTTGCGGTTACTTCGTTTAGAAATCTCTTATGATCGAGTGAGCACTTTTGTATTGTTAAACACCAGCGTGCTGTCTTTATTAGTACCTGTCCTCATCGCTCTGCCAGGGGAGCCTTTAGTGAGCATAGTTTGGTAGTGTTTGTTTGTTTGGTTTATGGAGTTTAACGTCCCAAAGCGACTCAAGCTATGATAGACGCCGTAGTGGAGGACTCCGGAAATTTCGACCACCTGCGGATCTCTAACGTGCACTGACATTGCACAGCACACGGGCGCCTTGCTTTTCGCCTCCAACGAAAAGTGGCCGCCGAGGCCGCGATTCGATCCCCGCATCCTTGGGAACAGTAGTCGAGCGCCGTAACCACTGCGGCACCCCGGCGGATATAAGGTCTATCGGGTTAGGCATGGAGTTGGGGTGTGGGGTGTTGTACCTGTCAGCAAGTCCACCCGCTTGTGCGAAGGCCGCGTGCGCGGCTGCGAGAGAGAGAAAGCGGCTGGTGGCCTGTTTTACAAATCATTGTATACAAAGGGAAGAGGTCATTATTTTTCTCCGCCCTCTCGGTTTTGGAAAACGTTTAAGGGTTTGTATTAAGGCTCACTGTGAGATAACAATAAACAATAAAGCAATCTTCCGACCACTAACAAGAATAAAAAAGGGTTGCGTGCTTCATATTCATACTTATACTCTCATAGGGGGTTCTCAGACCCCCCCCCCCCCCCCCCCCCCCAGACGTCCTTAACTTTAAGACTGGTTGTCCTATGCCACGATCTGCTTCCGTTGCATGTTTTCTAGTCGGGATCGCATTAGTATTTTTACTTCGTTGATAATTCCTCGTATGGGTGTATGCTGATCAACTTGAGTAGCTCTTCATTCCTCGTGCGCTTAGGAAGCCCAGTAAAATGGTGCGAAGAGTGCCCCGTGCAGCTTTTTCGTGTCTTTCAGGTCCGCGATCAGAAAAACTCATACTCGGGTACCCCGTACAGAATCCTGCCGACAGCAACCGTTCCGGACAGTGTTCGACACGATTTTTGCCGAAATCAAGTTCGGGTGGAGCCGGCAAAAATCGTTGCCACACACTGTCCGGAGCGGTTTAACGAATAAAGACGCCAAAAAGCAGTCAGAGCAAATCGTCCAACCGTGGATGTTAATGTGATAGGTATATTTTGCGACTTCAAAAGATTCACAGCGCGCATATATGTATACTGTTACGTACTCAATACGTAACGGGGGATGTTTTATTTGTAGCCCAAGCGCTGTCGACGGCATGTACCGCGGGAGATGTGTCCGGTGATGCCCACAGCTGTAACACACGGGTTGTGGGCGCCACTGGTCAGAGTAAAATTGGGTGCAAACCTGTTCTTGATGGCAGTTGTATAGTCGGGCCTGCGTTGCTTGACGAGCTACCTCGCGTGTGTAGGCGGTTCTTCGGCGCATCCGTGGGAGATTAATCGTCATACTGTCTGCGGCCGTCAAAGCGTGGCGCATTTAGAGCCGGAGTCAGGAAGTTGACGATGTCACGTGATCTGCCTGCAGCGCGCAACCGTCATACTGGTGTTCATCCCGACACGCAGAATCTTAGTTGAGCAAAAATTATTC